>NC_079168.1:70804303-70916803 GCF_947568905.1 Ostrea edulis | reverse complement strand
GGTGACGTAGCTGCGAATGGCTTCATACAAATCCAAAGAGTCGTCACGCTGGTAAAAAGTTGGCAGAAGTTTTCCATCCGTAGGGTAAAGCTGTTGAAATTTATTTTTAAAACTTGACAAAATATGTCCTTTTGTTGGAATTAATATTACTTAGTTGAATGGACTGAATTTCAAGAGATAATGCACAATGAATATCAAGACATGTGATCCTTTAGATGCTGATAGCAAGAGGGAGATGTGCAACGGTGGTGAAAATGCTCACATGATTGAGAGTTACTGCATTGCCAACTTTTATATGTTTTGGTGGTCTTTTTGTGGAGACATGACTTCTTATTGGACGATAATATTACACTTGTGGATTTAATAAAAAGACAGCGCCAAGCAAATCACATAGGGAACTATCATTTTCCTACTTTATGGGTTTGTATTCATAATGCTTAAATTTATATCTATCCTCTTGACATTGTATCGTGCCACACCGGCTTTGACACGTGCCTCGGTTTTTGTTTTCTCATCCGAAGGACCGCCCCATTTACTCGCCTCTTACAACAAACAAGGGATACTGAGGACTTATTCTAAACCACGGGGACCATTATTTGAATAAACTATTACTATTACTGTGACTGAAGTATTGAACCAGCTTTATGTCCAGTCTTCAATTTTTATTTCTCCTTCAAATAGATGTGGTCCTTTATCTAGAGAAAATTGAGTCTGTAGAACCTTGTCTTACGTACTAAATGAGTCTTAATTGTACGTATCGTTTATTCAAAATTGATGAGGAGTTGGTAGTAAAAGTCGTGTATGAAAAGTTGGCAAACAAATACGTGTAAGAAAAGGAATCGATTCTTTTGTTTGGCTGAGGAGATCTAAAACAACTCAACAAACCCCTCGTTTCTTTAGGAATTCAGGATACGTTCCCTCCACATCCAGTCTCCATGACCCCGTTCTACAATAAAAACATATCATAAGAAATGATGTGCAGTAGACTACTTACTGCCACGCAAATGATATTTTCAGAAGGAACGGATGATTGATATGCTAAACTTAAGAATATCACCTAGTATCCTGTATTAGTCTGCCAGGTGAACTAACGTTTAGAAAATGCTACATTGTCCCATTAGAATTACCCATGCATAATGGGATTCTCAATACTAAGAAAGCCTTGAAAGATCAAACTGCTTTACATGTATGTCAGCGTCTTTATTTCATAATGTTAAATAATTAACAAAGGTACAGTTACTTCCTAGGTGTACGAAGTCTGTTACACCTCGGAAGTCCGTCAACGAAACGTATACTCTGCCGAGTTGCAGACCTTAGACTCCACTCACACAAAGTACATACCATGTTGAATGAATTACAAGAGCTGCAACAACTACCAGGATATTTATTTCATGAGGTTACAGTGTATAAAGGGGGAAGAGGCGGTGATAATCTAGTGTTATAAGGGGAAGGGATGGTGGTCATTCATTTGTTAGAAGGAAGGGAAAATTATGGAGAATTAAGAAATGACTAATATGTTCGGGTGGTTGATGTATAAAACAAGAAAATTAAAGTGAAATTGCATGAATGCCAAAGTCCTTGTACATTTTTACTTTATGGAAGTATCAATAAAAATGTTCATTCTACCTCAATTGCTGCATATCTCCAATCTCATAAAAAATTTAACGATACTTTTATCGTAAAAAAGATCCAACTTGAGTTGAAAGAGTATATAGGGATTAGGTTGTATTCATATCTAGAGTTTTCATATACTTGCCCCTTTATCGCGAGTTCCAGAACGCCTTTGCTTCCAACCACCATAGTTTTATCGATCCAACCTCCAGGAGACACCAGAAAGTTGAGGGCTCGGCTAAAGAAATCATTTACTAGTATTTGTATCATTACAGTTCACACAATGTTTTATTTAGATGGATGTCACTGGTGCATTATTTACTCTTCAGGAGACACCAGAAAGTTGAGGGCTCGGCTAAAGAAATCAATTACTAGTATTTGTATCATTACAATGCTTACGTTTTATTTAGATGGATGTCACTGGTGCAATGTTTACTCTTCATATTATCAGCACTTATTAAACTTTTCAGAAATAAGATATACGTACTCATTGATTGCAATAATGTAGAGGAAATGTGGCGCCATCAGTTTGAACATAGGATGTGACGGAGAAAGACATCTATTGGATGCCACGCAGATACCTTCCATAAGGAGATGAGTGTAACCTGAAAGAAATTTATGGATATCCTTTTTATATCTGCAGACTATTATCAAAATGTACATACAGGTATGACCTTTATTTGAAATAAAAAGGTGTTTAAAAGTGTCATAGGGTTTTTTAAAAAGTGTCATGTTGTATACATGTGTCAGTGTTGTATACATATCAGTGTTGTATAAATGTGTTAGTATTATATACATGTATCAGTGTTGTATACATGTGTTAGTGTTATATACATGTGTCAGTGTTGTATACATGTGTTAGTGTTGTATATATGTGTCAGTGTTGTATACATGTGTCAGTGCTATATACATGTGTCAGTGTTGTATACATGTGTCAGTGCTATATACATGTGTCAGTGTTGTATACATGTGTCAGTGTTGTATACATGTGTCAGTGTTATATACATGTGTCAGTGTAATATACATGTGTCAGTGTTATATACATGTGTCCGTGTTGCATACATGTGTCAGTGTTGCATATATGTGTCAGTGTTGTATACATGTGCCAGTGTTGTATACATGTGCCAGTGTTGTATACATGTGCCAGTGTTGTATACATGTGCCAGTGTTGTATACATGTGTCAGTGTTGTATACATGTGTCAGTACTGTATACATGTGTCAGTGTTGTATACATGTGTCAGTGTTATATACATGTGTCAGTGTTGTATACATGTGGCAGTGTTGTATACATGTGTCAGTGTTGTATATAAAGTCAGTGTTGTATACATGTGTCAGTGTTGTATACATGTGTTAGTGTTATATCCATGTGTCAGTGTTGTATACATGTGTTAGTGTTATATACATGTGTTAGTGTTGTATACATGTGTCAGTGTTGTATACTTGTGTCAGTGTTGTATACATGTGTCAGTGTTGTATACATGTGTCAGTGTTGTATACATGTGTCAGTGTTGTATAGATGTGTTAGTGTTATATACATCTGTTAATGTTATATACATGTGTCAGTATTGTATATAAAGTCAGTGTTGTATACATGTGTCAGTGTTGTATACATGTGTCAGTGTTATATACATGTGTTAGTGTTGTATACATGTGTCCGTGTTTTATACATGTGTCAGTGTTGTATGCATGTGTCAGTGTTATATATGTCAGTGTTGAATACATGTGTAAGTGTTGTATACATGTGTCAGTGTTGTATACTTGTGTTAGTGTTGTATACATGTGTCAATGTTATAGACATGTATCAGTGTTATATATATGTGTTAGTGTTGTATACATGTGTCAATGTTATAGACATGTATCAGTGTTATATATATGTGTTAGTGTTGTATACATGTGACAGTGTTGTATACATGTGTCAGTGTTGTATACATGTGTCAGTGTTATATACATGTGTCAGTGTTGTATATTTGTGTTAGTGTTGTATACATGTGTCAATGTTATAGACATGTATCAGTGTTATATATATGTGTTAGTGTTGTATACATGTGTCAGTGTTGTATACATGTGTCAGTGTTGTATACATGTGTCAGTGTTGTATACATGTGTCAGTGTTGTATACTTGTGTTAGTGTTGTATACATGTTTCAGTATTATATACATGTGTCAGTGTTGTATACTTGTGTTAGTGTTGTATACATGTGTCAATGTTATAGACATGTGTCAGTGTTATATATATATATATGTTAGTGTTGTATACATGTGTCAATGTTATAGACATGTGTCAGTGTTGTATACGTGTGTCAGTGTTGTATACATTTGTCAGTGTTGTATACATGTGTTAGTGTTATATACATGTGTCAGTATTATATACATGTGTCAGTGTTGTATACTTGTGTTAGTGTTGTATACATGTGTCAGTGTTATATACATGTGTCAGTGTTGTATACTTGTGTTAGTGTTGTATACATGTGTCAATGTTATAGACATGTGTCAGTGTTATATATATGTGTTAGTGTTGTATACATGTGTCAGTGTTGTATACATGTGTCAGTGTTGTATACGTGTGTCAGTGTTGTATACATGTGTTAGTGTTACATACATGTGTCAGTATTATATACATGTGTCAGTGTTGTATATAAGTCAGTGTTGTATACATGTGTCAGAGTTGTATACATGTGTCAGTGTTGTATACATGTGTCAGTGTTATATACATGTGTTAGTGTTATATACATGTGTCAGTGTTGTATATATGTCAGTGTTTTATACATGTGTCAGTGTTATATACATGTGTCAGTGTTATATACATGTGTCAGTGTTGTATACATGTGTCAGTGTTGTATACATGTGTCAGTGTTCTATACATGTGTCAGTGTTATATACATGTGTCAGTGTTGTATATATGTCAGTGTTGTATACATGTATCAGTGTTATATACATGTGTCAGTGTTGTATACATGTGTCAGTGTTATATACATGTGTTAGTGTTGTATACATGTGTCAATGTTATATACATGTGTTAGGGTTGTATACATGTGTCAGTGTTATATACATGTGTCAGTGTTGTATACATGTGTTAGTGTTATATACATGTGTCAGTGTTATATACATGTGTTAGTGTTGTATACATGTGTCAGTGTTATATACATGTGTCAGTGTTGTATACATGTGTCAGGGTTGTATACATGTGTCAGTGTTGTATACATGTGTCAGTGTTATAGACATGTGTCAGTGTTATATACATGTGTCAGTGTTGTATACATGTGTCAGGGTTGTATACATGTGTCAGTGTTGTATACATGTGTCAGGGTTGTATACATGTGTCAGTGTTGTATATATGTCAGTGTTGTATACATGTGTCAGTGTTGTTATGGTAAACAAATTACAATTTCACATTGTTGCCATTGCACATTCTGCAGTTAACATAAACTGATATTTGATCAATTAAGGAGATAACTTCAGAATAACCTTTCTTCTGTATACGGGTGGTTTCCGGTGGGGTTTTTTTCTTTCTTTTTTTTTTTTTTTTTTTTACTTTTTTCTGACTGCATATGAATCATTGTAAAGCTAAGTGGAAAGCTGTTTCTGCCTTTTATATTATATATCTAAAAATATGAAACACAGCTTTACTGGAATAACGTGATGAAGAAGCGCAATAAGTTGGCCGTCAAACTAATTGTCATCTTACTTTAAAAACTACATTTAGGCCAAACATTTAAAGCTACGCAATACATGGGGTTCATAAAAACCGCTTTAGAAACTTTACTGGAAGATGGCCTGTAGAAACCTATCATAGTGGAAAATTTTAAGTAAATGGGGCTATGAAATACTTAATAAATTGATCGTACGCAATGGTGTTATCTAAAACACATACTACATGTATATTAGCTGTAAAAAGTAAAATTTCCAGCTTGAAGGTATATGGAGAAATGGGCGATCCCCATGTATATACATATCCATAGTAGAATGGTAAAATTATATAACGAACCTATTTAATATGTATATAAGGGACAAAACATTACTGTTACAGGAAAATATTCACCTGCGTTTATTTTCGTCCCTTTCCCATTCGTTGTCACAGGGCGAATTTAAGAGTGGGCGAAACTGTTTTCTTTTGCATCTCTCTTTAACACCACAGTGACTATGTCTGGTCGAATTTAAAACGGGGCGAAACTGTCAGCAAATGTTTCTAGAAAGTCGAAAATAACCCTGTATACGGTATATAAATTCCTTTAATATCATTATTATGTTTGAAACCAACATAATCCTTTCAAAGCAAAAAGGTTAAATAATACTGTCTAACGCAACAGACTATTAAAGAAATAAATCTCATTTTAGAAAATAAATGACGACATGAAACTGTGGCGCTTTACGCCAGCATACTTCTAAAGCGCGTTAGTGCATCACGCCAGCATACTTCTAAAGCGCGTTGGTGCATCATGAAAAATATGCCAGTTTCAAGCGTTGTTAATGTGATGTGTGCATTATTTAGTGTCCCTGAGATGTTAACTGAATACGGATAATGTAACTTTATCATCAGTAACATTTAGGCCCACGGTGGGTGTGACCAGACAATATGGAATGCTTACTCCTCACAGACATCTCATATCAAATCTAGTGTGTCTACATGAGTGTAGGAGTCCGTGTTTACACCACTCTTAATGTATTTTTTATATGATTTATGAGATAGATCACTGTTCGTGATATTCACGTTTTAATACGCATGTTGTTTGTGCCCTAACTAAGTCACAGTAAATCAGTTTTCCCTAACTATCCCTCACAAAAGGTAGTATGTCGCTGCGGATTATCATTGGGTTTTTTTTCGTATTGCCCTGCACCCAATCAAGACCCGAAAATGTCTGGCAAAAATATCATGTGGCAAGTTTGCAAAATATCATACTCAGTACGATTATATTTAGGTAAATGTCATACGTCCGCGTTACATCACAGAGAATAACACAGGTACTACTAGTATATACATATGCATACATCTAACACTGCAATATATACCCAGCCATCCCGGTCACACCAATAATTACCAGTCAAACATTAATGGAATCATACCGATTGTTGGGCCGTTCTTACCACAAGGATTTTTATTACGGATAACTCCGTTTACAAGATAAAGTTATACGGCTAACGGCGATTGTGACCGGTCGACAGGGGATGCTTACTCCTCCTAGACACCTGATCCCACCTCTGGTATATCCAGGGGTCCGTGTTCGCCCAAATCTCTATTTTGCATTGCTTATAAGAGTTATGAGATTGATCAGTGTTCATTATCTTCACCTTTCACAATCCCACTCAAAGTTTTCTTAGATTTTTATTGTAAGATTAAGACTTCCCATCCCCTGGCTAAATCGTACAAGCCATTAAATCATTTTTACTCATAATTTCTCTGTTGAATAAAATACACACCACTGGGCCTAGTAATAATAACACAACTATATTTGTGGTACATGAAAAGAGTGGAAATAAGGAACAGTGATAAATTTCAAATCTTATGAATACAAAATCGGAAACAGGCCAAACACAGATCCCTGGAAACACAAGAGGTTGGATCAGGAACCTAAGAGGAGTAAGCATTCCATGTTGATCGGTCATACCGACC
Source organism: Ostrea edulis (assembly GCF_947568905.1). NCBI lineage: Eukaryota > Metazoa > Mollusca > Bivalvia > Ostreida > Ostreidae > Ostrea > Ostrea edulis. Next base: position 70,909,584 of record NC_079168.1, on the reverse strand, counting down.
TTCAGCCTCTATCTTCATCATAGTAATACACACTTCTTGGCAAAACTCTCGCAAATGTCAATAAAGCCAAATTCATGTACTTAGGAGTGACCTTTCAATCAGATTTTAAAATGAAATGTAAAAACATTACCGAAAAATCAAGCAACACTTACGGATATCTTAAAAGGAGTTTAAACATCAAATCGACCTCAGTGAAGGAGTAAGCATATAAAGCATTAGTAAGACCTTCGTAAGACGTTCATAAGAATATGCCTGATTATATTTGGACTCTCCATTGCTGAGGAAATGAATGAAATCGAATCAGTTAAGTATCACACTGGTTTATACACGTAAAGCAACCTCCAGTTTGAGACAGGATTAACCACTTTCAATGGACAAAGCTAGCAGACAAACTTCTCACGTTCATGCTGTACAAAATAGTAAATGAAAAACATAAAACAGACAGATTTGCTATCTCCCTGAGATTCTCCTGCATCATGCATACACTCAAGTTCTCAATTAAAATTCCATAATGTAGGACCCAAATTAAGCAAAATTAATATTCAGTATTCCTACGAACTTTAAAAATTAAAATTGTGATGACCGTCTAGTACGATACGATCAAAGCAGATTTTTCAGCCTCAACTAGGCCTAACTTATTATATCAATGCCTGTAGATATGTTAACTTTAAAAATTATGTTTTCAAAACATATCTTGCAGAAGCAGCCCATTGTCAAGTTAAAGGCAACGAACTATTCAGTAGGGGTACTGTAATTGTACAAAATATTATTCTTTTTTTGTTTTTTGTTTTTGTTTTACGAAACCAATATATACATATATAATATACCTTAGTAACCACTGCATCATTTCACTTCGAGAAAAAAAAACCCAACTTAACAACACGTTTTTATACCAGGACTGTGCAATATCTTGTTAATTGTAATGAAAGCCCATCTTCATTCAAATACTGTTTATTTCGAAGACTTATATGCAATAATAACAAAATAGACAATGATACCTTTAATTCATATGTCAAATCGATAAATCCGTGTGAACTCGAAATAAAAGACACCACAGGGTTGTCTACTTCTGCTTCATACTTAGATATTTTATTGAAAATAGACATTAATGGCAAACTGACGACTCAACTGTATGACAAACGGGGCGATTTCAGCTTTTCCATCGTCAACTTCCCATATTCATATAGGAATATCCCATTATCGCCTGCATATGGTGTTTATATCTCTCAACTGATTCGATACGCAAGAGTTTTGTTCTGCGTATGGTCAGTTCTTAAATCGAAGAAAACTACTGATAAACAAATTGATGGTGCATAGGTTTAAACAGTCTCGATTAAAGTCAGCAGTTCGCAAATGATATGGTCGTTATAACGATCTTGTTCACCAATACAACCTATGATTGGGTCAAATGCTGTCTGAAGTGTTTCATACCGATTGATAGACCGTTCTTGGCACACTGATTTTGACTACGGATAACTCTGTTTACCTAATCAGGATATAGGCCTGACGGCGGGTATGACCTCTAGGCACCTGATCCCACCTTTAGTGTGTCCATGGGTCCGTGTTTGCCCAACTATCTATTTTGAATTGCTTATGGGATTTATGAGATTGATCACTGTTCGTTATCCTCACCTTTCATACATGTACTTGTCATTTCAATGAGCACGATGAAAAATAAAGAAACGAAGTGAGATGGACTATAGGAAATTGACAGACAAACACACAGAAAAAAACCCGCCTCTTAATTTTTCTATAGTGGACACGAAAATACACACAATGCATAAAAACTGGAATCGGGAGAATTATCATATCTTTACTTTCTAAAAAATTTTTTACATTTGGTTGTATCTTTTTTATGCCGTTTCGCTTTTGGTCATGGTGTCATGATATAAATTCTACCCCACCTAGCAGTTGATATAAAAGAAGAACTTTATCGAAATGGGAAATGACCTGTTTGATATCTAAATAATAATAATAATAATGTCTTTTATTTAAACAGGATAGCACAATTAGTTTAGAACTACTTTACATTGTGGTCCTGAAATAGCTTTCGTCCTAGTACAATTTTATAACAGTCACTGTTTATTACCTAAATACGTTATGGATTAGTGGCAAAAAAAATTTGTTTTTATTAATTAAACAAAGAAAAACCTGCGCAAAACAAAGAAATACATGTCTATAAAATAAATAAAAAATGCAGCGATTAGTTTTCTTGTGATCTTTTCACAATTCAAAAGAAGGGATGCATTTAATGCATATGAATTTAGTAACTATAGATAATAAAGATAATGATATTGATAAGACCCACATATGCAAGAGGATTTAAAAAATACCAATAGTCCATAAAAATACCCCCTTGATCTTCAGGCGAGGGAAGGGCCCATCAGAGGGTGGGTTTAGACATTTAATATTGATAACATTCAAAAGAACTTGAAAGAAGAATTGTCTCTAGATGGGAAGTGACCTGATGGTATTTTCATAAAATTGTTTATTACCTAAAGGGGTTATGGTCTATTGATAGTTTGACAACAATTGTTTAATACCTAAACGGGCTATGGTCTGGTGATAATTTGATAATGGTTGTTTATAATCTAAATGTGATATCGTGGCCTACTGGTAAGTTGATGATAATTGATGATAATTAAGGGTTATGTCCTGGTAGTAATTTGTTAATGATTGTTCATTACCTAAATGGGTTATGGCCTGGTGGTAATTTGAGTCGCCCACGTTGTACCACATTTTTGCAATCAGCCAAGTATACGGAGGGTCACTGGGAAGAAAAACCTGAAATATGGGAATTCCAATATTAATAGAGATTCTGTTTAAACGTAGTATGGTGATATAATTTCATATACATATTGAATAAATTAATCAACGTGTATTCCCACTACTTTATACTAAACGCCGATCTGAAAAGTTCAACTACGACGAAACACGTATCTTGCTAATATCATGCATTTATTGGTTTAAGAAGAGTCCTTTACAGATTATCAGTTCAGTTCACAAATTCAAAGAAAATCCCTTATTGGGTAATATATTTATTGGCTTTAGGATATCCTATATTGGGTTGTCGGGTCGATTGTTTGGGAATATCTTTTACCAGAGTATAAGATAATATTACATCCTTATCTTGGTGAGATCCCTTAACGGGTTGTGACATCAGATTATTGATTTCAAAAGACCACTTACCGGGTTGTCACTTCATTTATTGATTTCAGAAGATCCCTTAACGGGTTGTCACACCAGTGTATTGATTTGGGAAGATCCCTTTCCGGTTGTTACATCAATCTACTATGTATCGGAATGTAAGTTTATTGTGAAGATCTCCTATCGGGTAATCGGGTCAATTAATTGATTCGGGAAGATCCCTTACCGGGTTGTCAGGTCCCTTCTGCTGGAAGAGTTGTATAGCCACTGGCATCAACTGCCCTTTACCATCCACAAAGAACAATGCAATAGGGAGAGGACACTACACCAAGGAAAAAAATCATTAGTTAATTAACCTTCAAGCTGTATACCAATACATTGTGGAGCTGTAAATACTTAGAAATATTCTACATATGACCAGATGACATGCATGTATATCAGATTTCAGTTTTGATATTCATACTTTTAACAATGATACATATCTATAAACTGATTTTTTTTTTACTTCCTTATATATTAAAATACACAAGGAATTGATATAAATTGTCCATTTCCCAACTTACAATATAACCTTCGACTAGAGAAAGTCCTTCCAGGATATCGAGATCGATGATAAAGAGACGTTTGTCGGTGATGGCTTGAGATATCGTCAAACCCTCAAGAAAAGGCTTGATCATCTCTTCCGTCACTCCAAATCTGATTTTAAAATTGCATAATATCAAAAATCGTAATTGTTTAACAAGAGTTGTCATAGCCCACCGGGAAGCATGACTTCGATTGATTATTACCAATCATTCCCGTTATTTGTGAAACACTCTTTGGAATGAGATATAACTACAGGCTATTATGGCAAATTTTTGAGTGTTAACTTAGAATTTAGTGTTAGTACTAGAAGATAATGCTTCATATTTATTGTTGAAAAATTGAAATATTAAAACCTATTGGATCAAACTACGCAGCTAGAATTAAAGGTTGTAAAATGTAGGTCATGATTCATAGTAGAGGTCAAGAGGTAAAAGGTATTGGTACTTAATGAGGTATCTGAATGTGAAATGTCAAAGCCTTATCCACCTTGTGTCAAAAGAGAGCCGACGTGAACGTTTTGAATAATAGGCAAAATGAAGGTCACTGGGTTAAAAGTCTAAGTACCAAAGTAATTGGCTCTTCGTGAGGCATATATATGCAAAATATAAAAACCCTATCCCCTTTGGTTCAAACAATATATTGTAGATTCTGTTGTAGTTTAATATGCGCATTTGTTTCCTATTAAGTCTCAACTTATTCATTCAATGAAGATTAAAGTTCAATATTATAATAGATGTTAACAATGTTTTCTCACTTATGGTGATGTAAAGAAATCATCTTTCTCGGGATTTCACAAAATTAAGACTTCTTTGAAATCAAGCATTCCGTGTCCTTGACGGACAATTGTGAATTTTGTAGTTGTTTAATATGCGTATATGTTCCCCATCAAGTCTCGACTTGTGAATATTCGTAGATTGAAGTTAAATATGTTAACAATGGTTTCTCACTTATCTGGTATCTCTGTGCACAGACGAATGAGATTGGGATTGACGCTGTTTAGTCGTTGCCATCCAAAGCTGACATCACTTTCCCAGTCCTCCATCCCCTGTTTGATTAAATGATTGCCATCGGATAACTATTTCAAATCATAAACTCTCAATTTGTTTATTAGTAGATATCTACTGGTACAGTTTATGTTACCTTTGGAATTCCGAATGATTTGGAGTAAACACCTTTCAAATCATCTAAGGTTTCCCACGACCCGTCGCCAAATACCATCTCCAATGCTTTGCCAGCAATCAAGGTGTATTTTCTTTTCAGCAGATCCCACTTTTACATAATGGAAAGAAAAAATGAATCCATGTCATAGATGGAAGTTGGTTTTGATTTCAGTTGGCGACTGTTCCACAAAGGGAATGTATGCATGACAACCAGAGAATTAACTGATACGTTTAAGAAATAAATTTCATTTTGTAAAACGCATCAAGGTATAAACTGCGACGTTTCACTAGTTAAGGAGAAATGCTACACCAGAGAAATTTGAAATGGACGAAAAGTGGGGATATGTACAAAACTTTCAAATTTACTTATAAATCATTTCGTCAAAAAAGGAGTTTTAGTAGAAAGCAATCTGAAAAAATTGAAATCTCCGTTGAACTCAAACTCACGATCTACAGTTCAGCAGGCGATGAAATAAGAAATGAATAAACAAATATTGTTGATACTTATATTTTCATTCATGTTTTAAAAGGAAGTCAGCCATTTTTAGATACAGAGTACCTCCTTATGTACATGTATGTTGGCACGAAGCGTTACATATATATTAACATTCACCAATGTTTTGTCAATTAATCGTTTGCTATAGTTCAATTGTCATATACATGAATTATATTTACATTACGAAGAGTCTGGCTTTGTATGGGAAGTTATATTCAGGACATATACATCGATGCATTTTTGTTATTTTTACAATTTAAATATAAATGTCTTGACTGTTCGCATTTCCGGCGATACATAAAGAGTGGAAACATGGGTAAAGTTCCTGTACATTACTCCATCATTTATACATCCCCAATAAAACAAATATTCTTGTAATGTATTGCTAAATACAGACTAGGCAGTATCAAGAAAATATTTGATTCTCACCTTTGCACCATCAGAAAACATTTCATCATCGGGGACCTTCTTAACCTATAATGAAATATGAAAGATATTGAAATAAATGCATACTTTCTTAATTAGAGACAAGTTTTGATACGTATCATAAGTATCACCTGTACGGGTAAATTTGGAATTTTCTCTTCATACTCGTACAATTTCCTTTTCTCATCGAGTTCAGAATTTCTCTGCTTCGGTCGTGGATCAGACTGAGGTAAAAATGTGTCGTGTCGTCCAAAGTATGTATCAACGCCAGGGCGAATCCACCGAAGAATTGGGAAAACGGATGTTTTTCCGCTTTTCTGGTTGGTCACCTCCACTTTTTCAACAAACCAATCACTGTACAAGCCTGCTTCGTCTCTTCGCAACTGGATCTCGGTCACTTCGGGAATGTCTGTTTCATCAATAATTGTGAAGACATCTATTTGATTTCGTTCAAAATCATCTCTAAACCAGTTATCCAAAGTGGCAGGTTTGGTTTTCTTTCCAGAATTATCCAGCAGAACTATCTGTGTGTTAGCATCAGTACCTGCCCCAGCTCTGTCCCCCGTTTTTACTTTAATTTCGTAGGTTGTCATTGTATTCGATTAAGCTGTTAACCCTCTTCGTCGACGTGCAAGTCACTGATGAGCAGAATATGAAGGGCTGTTTTGACTAGAGGTATCGTGGATACGGAACACTTCAGTAACTTCCTTCCTACAAAACATCCAGGATCACGTTTATCAAAACCACAAAATTGTACATGCACTTTTCTAAGGTAATTCTAATAATTTTGATGGATCTGTGCTTTTGCTTTGAAGGTGTGATCATGAATATGACAATTACTAATGAGATGAGAGTGCTTAACATGTGAAGCTGGCGACAATTGAAATAGAGACTTTTACAGCGTTTTCTCTCCGATCGTCTTCCAAATAGCGCGCCAAGCCCAAATACTAATTCAGAAAGAGAAAATCGATGTTTCCACCAGTTGTCGCCGGGAGAATTTAAGTGTCAACTTTTTATTTAAAATAGGAATATGCTAGGATATATATCTTTAAAATGTTGCCCTTTAAACACATGCAAGAAAACAACATGACGTCAGTGTCAGATATACCAGGCCGCAGAAGATGAAAAAACCCATTCTACTATTTCATTTTTTTTTTTTAGATCGGACTATACTGACGTTATGCATTTTGTACATCCCTTCAGGACGAATATTTTAATTATGATGCCATACTTAAGTTAAAGCAACACAAGCTGTAACTGACGGTAAATAAATTAGATATAAGAAAACAAATAGAATGACATCTTGAATATATATTATTTCATTGAATCAGAGTGGGTCTGAAGCAATAAACCCGTCAAATCAGCACAAAATGTCGATTCATGAATTAATGTATTCCTTGTTTATTCTCATAAGCCCACATAATATACAATGTAGAGATTTACACATGATATAATCCAATACAAGCATGTGTGAGAGAAAATGAAGTACAATATCCGACAATGAGCTAATCAGGAGAGCTAACTCTCTCCATGATAGTTTTGATAAATGTACATAGTTTTACGTTTATTTTTAAGATTTACAGCTTATCGGTACAATATTATGAACAATGTGAAAATGGTGGTGGTACATTTACTGGAGAAGAAATACGTACATTTACTTATTTAAAAATATTGTAATCATGGATTACAACTTTCTTTTGGTGTCAAACTATTGAAAATAAATAAGCTACAAAGATCTTTGAAGTTTCCCGTTTTAAACAATCGTATTAATTCAGACGTTGATGGTTTTTTAAAATAATAAATTTCCTTTATCATTTTTACGTAATTCTGTATACATGTACATGTATACAGAATAAACTAATATGAAATAAAACTCATCTTCAATACTATTTACACTAGAAATACATCTGTTTGCTCTGATTGCATTGTAATATCTACCTGTTTCTATGGCTAAATGGTGCGAGGATAATCGTATTTAAGATATACCTATTCAACCTATCATTGGGTCAAATGCTGTCAGATGTGTTTCATACCGATTGTTAGGCCTTTCTTGACACACTGACTTTGACTAAGGATAACTCCGTTTACCTTATCAAGATATATGGTTCACGGCGGGTGTGACCGGTCGACAGGGGATGCTTAATCCTCCTAGGTACATGATCCCATCTCTGGTGTGTCCGGGGGTCCGAGTTTGTCCAACTCTCTATGTTGTATTGCTTATAAGGGTTATGAGATTGATCACTGTTCGTTATCTTCACCTTTTATACACTTTACAGGAATTAATTTTCTAAGATAACACTAAAGGTATAATCCATTAATTAAATATTCTTCATATAAACATTTTCTTTGATTTTCAATGTTTGAAAAAAATATTTTGCTTAGCTTGGTCAAAAATTCTTTGTTGTACAATTTGCAACAAATGCTTGTCAATGTTTTTATTGATCCAAATGTCATTGAATCCAAAATCTATTAGAATTTTCTTGAAATCTTGAAATTTCTACATCCGTATTTTTCACAATTAATATTAAAACACATCTTCATAATAATTTCTGATTGTACATATACAATTTTCGCCACGAATGACATTGCCCCAAAACTTTACAATAGTAGATATATGAATGTAAGATCCCCCATGGTTTGTGGTTGGGTATGATTATTATCAAACGAGTTGTGTGTTTTATATCCCCAAGCCTTGGTGAGAGGATAGAAAACACACAACGAGTTGGATTGATCGAATATTGTTTAACGTCTCTCTCGAGAAAATTTCACTCACATGGAGACGTCAACACTGCCGGTGAAGGGCTGCAAAATTTAGGTATATACTTGGTGCTTACGGGCTTTTAGCAGGGAGGGATCTTTAATGTGCCACACCTGCTGTGACACGGGACCTCGGTTTTTGCGGTCTCATCCAAAGGACCACCCCCATTTAGTCGTCTCTTACGACAAGCAAGGGGTACTGAGGACCAATTCTAACCCGAATCCCACCCAACCACAAACCATGGGAGATTCTTTTTATCAGATATTTTATCCCAACAGACCATTGAATTCGCATTTCCAAAATATCCTGTTTTGTTTACCTCAATCCGAACTACATTCGTAGTTTTACCATTACGCCGCTACAAATAGTTCGTTGGGAACTATGAATAAAAATGAATATTGACTGTCACAATGTTCAATTCATAAAGGAACATTTTATATGGGGAAAAAATACATCTTAGAACGTTTCACTTTGAAGTTGTGTGATTATTCATCAATATGTCAGTCATCTGAATCTGTGTCATAGATGACGCGCAGTTTCTTTGGATTGTACATAGTTGCGTGTGTGAATGTTGATGAATTTTCCAGCATGTATATCGTCATTCAGAGAATTTTCATATTTCCTTCATCATTTGGTATTTGTCAAAATTCTTTTAAATGTTTTCAGTCTTATCTTAGTGGAAGATCAAAATGTGTTAGATGGAAAGGTGTTTTGTCAGATGAAAAAGATGTTACAATAGGAGTGCCTCAGGGGTCCATATGGGTCCATTGTTCTTCATTTTATTTGTTAACGATTATCCTAAATGCCTAAAGCACTCAAATGTTTCTATATATGCAGATGATACATCTCAGGATGTTTCACATCAATCTATTGATGTTATTGAGCAAAGGTTACATGATGATCTTTTAAACTCTATGAAATGGATGGAAAGTAATAAACTTACGATGAATTTAGAGAAAACACAATGTATGTTGATTGGCACTGCACAAAATCTCTCAAAGTGTAGAAAAATGTGTATCAAAGTAGGAGATATTGTTTTAGATACTGTTAAAACGGCCAAACTTCTTAGTGTACAAATAGATGAATGTCTAACCTGGTCTGTACACATTGATTCTTTATGCAAGAAACTTTCACAGAAAATAGGTATTTTACGTCGTCTGCAAACTTTTATGTCAAATGCAGCATTATTGAAAATTTATAACACTGTTATATTTCCTCATTTTAACTATTGCTGCACAGTTTGGTGCTCAGCCAAAACCAGGGTTTTTATTGACAGACTTTTTAAGTTACAGAAAAGGGCAGCCAGAATTATATTGAAGGTGAAAGTAACTCAGACCTCTACAGCTGATATTTTTAGTGTTCTTAAATGGATGACTGTTCATGATTATTTTGTATATAGAAAACTAGTGCTTGCTTTTAAGGTTTTTAATAACATGACACCAGAATATATGAACGTTTTTAGTGTTGTCAGCCAAGTTAGTTCCTGAACAACAAGAAGTAGCGATAGTGGCATTTTATATTTACCAAAAGTTCGAACTGAATATTATAAACGGTCTTATAAGGTATCCTCCACAATTTTATGGAATCAGTTGCCCGAGTCTGTCAGAAGCTGCGGTTCTATTACATCTTTTAAATCAGCATAATTGCAGCATTATTTCTCAAATAAGTGATATATAGATATGATGTATATGTTTATTTTTTCCCCAGTGATATCGTGTATTTTATGTATATATTTTATATTATGTTATCTATTTTTCTTTTCTCTCATTTATCTGTCTGTGAATATGTTTTATACAGGACCACAATGTAAACTAGTCATTTATACTAATTGTGCTATCCTGTCTAAATAAAAGAATTTATTATTATTATTTATTATTACATGGAGGGTCGTAGAGATTTCATTGTTAGATGTGCTTCTTGTGTTTCTTACATCTGTATTTGTGATGAAGGTGTTTTGTGTGCAGTTGAATGTGGCGTATTCCGGGTTGATTTGGTGCATGGAGTTGGAAAGTTGATATCCACTAGATAAAGGGGCAGATATGTGGAAGAAAAGGTCTTAGTGTCTTCGCTTCCAAATGTGAACTATTTACACACTAAGACATGATCATGTATGACGGAGGGGGAGGGGGGTCAATAAAGCTGTTTTCATTAAAGAGTTTTAAGAAAACTATTTCAGTTCCTGTGACCTAATGTGTTTATTTTTCTTTCTTTGTATTAATGTTTTCTTGATCATTATGAATATTTTAAGAACTTGCCTAAAAAACCTGCCAACATAAGAATTTTATAATTAGTATGCCTTTATCCAGTTCACCTTGAGAAGCGATATCCTCAAAATTTAGATATTCACAAATGTTCGCATTACAAAAAGACGTCATTGCAAAATATCTATATTAGCGGAAAAAAGAAACTGCATTATAAAATTTAGTGTAATTTTTCTATATTTATTGTTTATATTTATAAAATCTAAACAATCGATAAGGGTGATGTTTTTTAACAATATCGGATAGTACCCAACTCAGATGCACGGACTTTTCCATGGTTAGTAAACACATGTTGTTTATTGGAGTGTTCGTACGCACGAATTTTACTGGCCAATACTGTTTGGAGTAAGAAGTGTAAAGGGTTTGTTTGGACACTATTCGTTAAAGGCCGGCAATTGGGTATAAAAGCAGCCAATCGATGAAAATGGTGGAATATATGAATTTTCTGGTCACATTCAGATTGCAGCACTTATTTTGCAAAAATAAAGATTAAGCTGTTGTATTGAAATTTTAAAATAGGTATGCTTGTTCCCCTCATAACTGTGCATATATTGACCATATCTATTTTAGATATAAATTCTCATGAAGTTTTAATTTTGGCCTCAAAAATCTGAAGCAGGGCTAAATTTGTATTTCAAACTAGAGATTGGCAGTTTGTGGGTGTGATTATCTTTTGTTATTGTTTACACCGGATGTTGACTCACATATTGCAGGAGCATGCTTGTCTAGTTCTAGATAAGAAGGATTGCACCAAAGGCAACATGTAATCAAATCACTGTATAACGTGGAAAAAAAAGTACTTACTCATATATCATTGGTAAATCCAAATTTTATTTTTTAATTATATATAATCACATTCCATTAAAAAAATTGGTTAACTTTATGAAAATAACTCATTAGGACTGTTCAGTCTGATCACTGTTTCAGAGTTTTGCAGGATTGCTGGTACCTTTTCTCGAATAATGTTAAGCATGATGTTTGTCTGATTAAGCAACAATCTCCTAGGCCAGTTGTGTAACTCCCATTAACGTAGTTCCACACTCGTGTGACGTCATAGGATTTTGCAAAGTCAATAATTTAATGATAGGAACATAAATTTTGTTGGAATGTTTTTCAATAGTTATTGTAAAAAAAAATTGTTAGCCATAAAATATTTCAAAATTCTTAGTTATATTTGAATAGTCAATGATATGTTTCAAAATATTGAATCCAAGGACAATAACTCTGTTTTCATTCAATTATTTATCAAGTCCATAATGCGATAGATTTCCTTTATTTTTGACAAACATTTTACCAAGGTGATAAGGAATCATTATCTGTGTCTTTTCATGAAATTACATACAATTTTAATCCCGGGTGATTTAAATAGCTCAGCTGTATGGTGCCAGACTTCAGTTTTTGATGGAGGTATACATAATCTGGAAGCTATAGATTTGAAAATATTAAGGAAAGGTATGGATTTTTTCCCATGAATAACTATAACAGATTTAACTCTACTAATATAAACAGAAAAAATGATATGTAAACCATGCTATAAGGAAAATGCGTCCACATTTGTTTGTTTTTTAACATTTTGGGGAATAACGCCAATTCAATAATTTTCCACATATTATTCTAAAACCTGATGAACATATTGAAAATGACACATGTTTTAGTTAATGACATGTTTCCCGATAAATAAATGCAATTCAAAAAATATTTTGTTGTTTTTATATTAAAATAACAACAAATAACTGTTTCCAATGAATTTCATAAAAATCTACATCAGGGTATATGACTTTAGTGGTGTATGTAATGAAAATTAATATGGAAACCCTTAACTGTTTTGCCTTTTTTCATTACTCTGAAAGTTAATTTATTGATTCCAAACAAAAAACTGCTACCTAAACCCCAAAAATCCAGGACTAAGGACCTACCTTAATTGTCTCTCACCAATGATGACAAATGTCCAATTGATCAACCATCACTCTAAAATTACTCTCAATCTGGACTCTTACATGTGAACATTACAATGTCAAAAGAGACAATCACAGATAGTAGGTCTCCAAATATCATAATGGACAAAATGTTTCTTAATAACCCTTCAGTGCACATGTCCTCCATTGCACAGCTACAATTTCCCCCCAAATTCTTCTCATAATTGAAAGGTACCAAGAGGAAAATCATAAGTATTAGTATATCATATATACCAATATTTGTGTATATTATAAAAAAAAACTACATGTTTTAAAAGACATGGATAAAACAATGATGAATTCATTTTGTAGTTCCTAGGGTGAAGTTTTGTTAAAGTAAAAACATAGCCTTTCAGTGCCTCACAGATTGAGCAGAGTGGTAGAAAAATGCGGGAAAACTTTAGTTTATTTTGATAAATCATGCCAGTCTCCCTGTTCAAAATATCGTCTGCTACAGAGCACGTGTAGAGTCAAGCATTAGATTGCTGCTTATTCTGATAACACTGCTAAGCCCTGCCCTCTTGCCATATATGCTTAATTGCTGTAGGGGTGTAAAATTTTCTAGGTTATTCCCGGCCTTTAAGGAAAGCACTTTAGTTTTCACAAAATTTACCCTTCTGTCATGCCACGACTCAGCGAAAACCAACGAAATCGTGCTGTTGGGATGCTTCTAGCTGGAATGGCACAAAATATCGTAGCAAGACACTTTGGAGTTCATCGGAACATCATCCAGTCATTATGGAGACGTTTCCAACAATCTGGTAACACTCGGGATCGACAACTTTCTGGGCGTCCTCGTGTGACGTTGCGTCGACAGAACAACTACATTAGACTTGTGCACCTGGGAAATCGTTTCCAGACAGCAAGTTTGACTGCTCGTAGCATTCCTGGACTTCGACCAATCAGTTCAAGAACTGCGCGAGCACAACATCAGACCAAGACGTCCAGCGGTGCGCCCAATACTGCTTCAACGTCATGGTATCGCTAGACTAGCGTGGTGCCGCTAGACTAGCGTGGTGCAGACGACATCTGCGATTCAGAATACAGGACTGGGCCAATATTCTGTTCACTGATGAATCCAGACTTCATTTGGATAGCAGTGACGGCCGTTGTAGAGTGTATCGTCGTGTTGGGGAGCGGTACCAGGACGCTTGTGTTGTGCAACGTCGATAATTCGGTGGAGGTACATGTAGCGTTATGGAGTGGGGTGGAATAACAGCAAGTGGAAGGACCCCTCTACAAATTGTCAATGGAAATATTACCGGCGTATGCTATCGAGACGAAATTATTCAGCGCCATGTGATACCCTTCATACAGAGACAGCAAAATCACATCACTCTGCAGCAAAACAATTTAAGGCCACATGTTTCACGTGTAGTCAGGGACTTTTTTGTTCAATAGAATGTCGATGTCTTGCCTTGGCCAGCTGTTTCCCCCGATTTATCGCCGATCGAGCACGTCTGGGATGAAATGGAACGGCGTTTACGCCGTTTACCAAATCAGCCAGTGAAATTGGCTGATTTAGGCCAGGCTTTAACCAACATCTGGAAGAACATCCCTCAAGTCAAGCATTTCTGAACACTTTAGGGGCATCAATGAGGCGCCATTGTCAAGCATGCGTGAATGCAAATGGTGGTCACACGCGTTATTAACTTTGTTAATTCAAGTTCGAACACCAGTGTCTTTCGAGTGTGCTGAAATTGACGTTATTCGACGTTAACATTAATGGATTATGAAATGTTGTAACGAATAGATTTGTTAACAGTGTCACAAAAAATAAAATTTGTTCATTGTTATTTTCTGTTATTTTTTCATATATTAAACAATGCACAGTTTCATTTTTCCGCTAGTATATATAACTGGTGTTCCATTTAAAACATTGTAAGATTTGGTTTAAACGTTATGTTTTACATTATCATCCTTTAGTACAAAAAAATCTAAATGTAACGGAGCATTATCTGAAATTGTTGTAAAGTTTAATTCCTACAAGGAATATTTCTTTTTATTCAAACATATTTAATGTAGTTGTTAGTGAATAATCTATAGTGCTTAGTCCACGCGCACCATTAAAGGTAAAGTCATTCGAATGCCCTCCTTTGTGTCGTCACGATAAATAGCTGTGTTCCATGTGACCTAAATCTGGGCTCACTCGCTTGGACAGCTGATCGTTGTTCGCACGTGTATAGTAATAAAGAGACCGAGGTGTGTACTACATCGTTTTCAATAAAGGCTGGCTTATCTTTGGTACTACTGTTAAAATCGTTAACAAAACAAGAGGTCCATATGTACCACATCACTCACCTGAGCCGCATTGGACCTGGTGTTATTCAAAGTCAACACCAAAGTATAACACGGTCTTGCCATAAAGAATATATATACAAAATGTGAAAGCTCTACCTTAAATAGTTCATAAGATATTAAATAGATTAGATGTTTTTATGAAAGGTGGTCAAAAGATCAAACACCATTGTGTCGCAATATCTCTATACAAAATATGAAAGCCCTACCTAGAAAGTTCCTGGATTACTTGATAGGTTATCTTTCCTTTAAAGAAGGTCAAACTCAGAGGTCAAGGTCACAACGTCAAAGGACATGATATGAAATTATTGGTCTTGCCATAAGAAATTTATATACGATATGAAATACCTATTGAGTAGGTAAGATTTTTATTAAAAGACGGTCAAATTTCAAGGCCAATGTCACAAGATCACACACACCATTAGATTACATACATGAAAGGCTTTGCCGTAAGGATGTATATACAAAATAAGCTTTCACCTCAGGTGAACTAAATACCATTGTCAATAGACATATAATTGTTTAACTGTTTTCCTAACTAAAAAAAATAGTTCCACATCATTTTCTTAATAAAAGGGCGAATGTACAAGGCGGAAACTAAGTAAATGTCACATGTAACTAATATCATTTTGTTGATTACAAAGTATTTTGTCAAATTTAAGCCCTATAGTACAGTCATGAAAAGATTCAGCAACAGGTGTATATAGAAGGTGTAAAAGTCATTTTTACCAATAAAATAGTTTCTATACCTTCGGTCGATTTTGATTTCCTAGGGAAAATGTACGATTTAGAATGTGGGTCGTCAATATTGTAATCCTTATCAATCCGACATTCTGATAAGCAAAGTGCATCGTATGTACACAGAAATTTTTAAAGTTTTGTCATCCCATTTACATTTACCGTCATTTACAGCTTGCATTGCAGTAGCTTAATTGCTACGGTAAGCAATATTAGTAGTACGCAGGAGAATGACGTTTTAAAAATGTGTGGAGTGTGCACGCTCGTGAATGTGTGTGTGCGCGTGTATGTGTGTTCTCCCATGTAAAAATTTGATCCTCTATCTACTCCTGGGGGTCACAATTTGAACAAGTTTGAATCTGCACTACCCAGGACTCCTTGCATATTACATATAATATGACTACTAATGGCCATGTTGTTCTTGAGACGAGAATTTAAAAAAAAAATCCTATATATCTGCATGTAAAACTTTGACACCCTCTTGTGTCCCCTACCCCCGGGGGTTATGATTTGAACAGACTTAAAAATTTACACTATGCCAGGAAGCTTTTATGCAAATTTCCACTTTCCTGGAACTGGTTCTTCAGAAGAGTTTTAAATGATCCCCATTCTAATTTTGCCTTTTCTTGATTATCTCCCCTTAAGGTAAGGTCAAAATCAAAAGTCGTAGCACCAACAGAAATGTCTCATCATGAGACTACATGTATGTGTGAAATATCAAATCACTATCTCCCGTAGCTCTAAACATGTAGCTAATATTACAAAACTCAAGGTCACTAACTCAAAAGAAAAAGTCTTGGTACCATATAAAAAACCTTCTCGTGAGACATGTTTTTTAAATAAGTCAACGTCCAAGGTCAAAATGTCAAACGTTGTGGTACTGTAATGACGCATTGACTTGTGAAACATTAAAGCTCTATCACCCTTGGTTCAAAAGATAGGGCCAGATTTTAAAGATTTTGAAAAGTAGGTCAAAGTTCAAGGCCAAGGTCATTAGATCAAACGCCTTGGTACCAAAACAATGGTTTTTGCATGAGGCATTTATATGTAAAATATCAAAGCCCTATCACCCATGGTTCAAAATATATAGCCCAGGTAATAAAAAAAAGGTCAAGGTCAAATGTCTTGTCCAAAGAAAGGTCTCTTTAGTGAAGAATCTGTATGTGAAATATCAAAACCCTCTCCCCCTTGGTTCAAAAGATATAGTCCAGCATATATGTTCACCAAACTTTCCTAAAATATATCTTAATTAAGATATGTCCTAAGATATAACTTAGGAAAAAGGTTAAGTTTTCCAAAGATCAACTTAGGAAACGTCTTAGAATGTTTCTCGACGATATTTTAGGAACATCATAAGTTAGGACGTCCTAAGTACTAAGGAACATTATTATTCTTTTACATGCATTTATACACATGATACACTCTAAAAACAATGTTTAGATTTGGAACACTTTTTAAACGTGTTTAGGATTGTGCTTATATCCTAAACGCGAAGTGTAATAAACATGTTCTACCCTAAACATGTTCAGACTGAGAACATGTTTAGCTATGCAAAAATACAGTATCTAAACACAAAACAACATGCTAAACACTTGCTAAACACAATCCTAAACGTCTAAACACAATCCTAAACGTCTATGCGTTTAGGTTTTGAACATGATAAGCTTAGTAACATTGTTGACATTAGTTTTACAGTCTTCATGTAGAATATTCCTGTCTTCTGTAAATGAAATTCGAATTGCATGTCAGAATTGCCATACTTCAACTGCTATAGTGTACCAGGCCCCGATAGTGACCATAGTGTACATCATACGCCGTATTGCAAGTATACACTATCGAGGTCGATATCCAAAATTGATGGAACCATTAGAAGGGCCGTCTATGGGCTTCAACCCTTTCCTGTTGGAAATGAGCAGAGTTTAGGAGTATCCAGAAAATTTTGATCTGGAATTCCATTTCAACTTGAACAGGTCTGGACACATACATATTGAATAAAAAAAATAGTGTAATTCATTGTCTCTGGTATTAGACGTGCCTTTAGTGTTAATTTAAACCAATGCATCACTCTTACTTTGCATTGGAACAAAATTCATTTAAATCTTGTGAAAGAGAACATCAGTAGCAATTGATGGCCCCCCCCCCCTTTTTTTTTAATTCAACATGTGACAGTGCCTGTTATGCGAAAACTAGCATATCAAAGACAAAAAAATTGTTGAAATTGTACTTGCGGGATGATATTTAACCATGTATAGTTTACTTCTTATATGTGCATAAGTGATTTTTAATGGTTTTGTCTTTAACATGTATCGCGGAAATGTCAACCGTGTTGTTTCGGCAATTAGAATATAGAAATAGAGTTATCGGACTTGCAATGTAATTTGAGAAGAACAGCGCAAACCCGCATTGTTCGATGTGAAACATCATGGATCCCATTGACACAGTTTGTAATACAAGGGCTATTCTTGCTAGATTTTGCAATGTTATTCTCCTATAATAGAAGAGAAAGCTGCTATTTAAGACTTTTTAATGCTGTGGATTGAGTTTTAAATAGAAGGTTAGCAAATCATTTTGTAATTGAGACAAAGTCAAAACCTAAATACAAGGAGAACTAAACATGTTCAAAACCTAAACACAAAAGAGGTAAACGTGTTCAAAACCTAAACACAATAAGGGTAAACATGTTCAAAACCTAAACATAAAAAGGGTTAAACATGTTCTACACCTAAACATAAAAAAAATTAAAACATGTTCGAAACCTAAACACAATTAGTTAGACATGTTCCAAACCTAAACACAAAGAGATTTAAACATGTTCAAAACCTAAACACATTGGGTTGAACATGTTCAAAACCTAAACGTAAAAAGTGTTAAACATGTTTAAAACCTAAACACAAAAAGTGTTAAACATGTTTAGATTTAGAACGCGTTCAAAACTGTACACAAGAAATGTGTTTAACTTTGTGTTTAGGATCTAAACACCATTTTTAGAGTGTATTCATGACAAAATTCCGAGTAAACAATTAAAATTGAGACACGTTCAGTTAGAGAAAAGACAGACATTATTCATTTATATGAATATTCTTAATTTAGATGCCATTAATATTCAATATAATGGTAACAATGTTATAAAATAAGAGATTTTAAGATTATTTATTACTTTAAATAAAGTAGTAAAACAAACGAATATTGTGCTACACGATGTGTTTAATAAACTAGTATATTATTATTTCTTTGATGATTGTAATGCAAAACCACTGAGCCATGCAATACTCGTGTACGATAGTTTAAAAATCGAACCGATAAACCTTGACTTGCATGTGCTCATGTCAAGGTCTTTGATAACAATGACTGAACAATTGTTTTTCCGACACAAGTAAAGTAAAGTGAAACAAAGCGATGCACTGCTTTCCACACTATGTACATTACACAGTCCGCATCCGTATGTCGTGTCAGGATCTACCTTATAGGGGGGGGGGGGGTGCTTTAGAACAGCATTTACAATAAGATCGTTTGCTGGACAGTCCACTTATGAGTTGTAGAATTAAAGGACTGTGAGCGCCTAGCAGCTGTCTTTTGCGGTGTCCTGATTAGGAGCTGCTAATGCTACAAAATTCAGGTATAAACCTTTTTACATGAATCCAGGATGACTTCTTTAAATGATAATTAAACATGATTGCCAACGTAGAGTTTGTTTAGTTGAGCAGTGCCAGGCGAAGAGCGGATAGAGTATTCCCTGGCAAACATGACAGTAGAGGAAATTCGGAGGCGATATTGATTTCGGAAAGAATCATTTCAACAAATCATTAATCTCCTTGACTTGATCTCGGTCGTACTTCTATAAGGCCAAAAGCCTTATTTAACAAACTACGGGTATGCATATCAAAGATAAATAAAAATAACTTACAAAGAAACTGAAATGTCCTCCCTTGTCTCTTGTTACTTGTTATGTTTGATTACGTCATAAACACGTCACATTGGTGACGGATCCTATAATACATACCCCATGAACTAGGCCTAGTATCACAAATATCAATAGCCTATATAATGTACATTGTACGACAACCTTTTCATATTTTTTCACAAGTGCTTGACGTTTCAATAAAAAAACAAGATGTAACACAAATACCCCCCGACAATGGCCAATTTTAAAGATGGCCAAGGTCACAAGGACAAATATCGTGGTACCAGTAGAAAGATTTTGTCACAAGAAATGCTCATGTACAATACGAAAGATCTAATATTTACCATTTACATGCAAGGTGAAGATAACGAACAGCGACCAATCTCATAACTCCTACAAGCAATACAAAATAGATAGTTGGGCAAACACGGACCTCTGGACACACCAGAGGTGGGATCAGGTGCCTAGGAGGAGTAAACAAAACAAACAAACTCTACGTTGGCAATCATCTTTAATTATCATTTAAAGAAGTTCCCCTGGATTCATGTAAAAGTTATGACCAATGTCAATTTTTTTCAAAAGTAGGTCAAATGCCAAGGTCAAAAGGTTTAGTACCAAACGAAAGGTCTTATCACAAGGAATACTCATATGAAATATTAAAGTTCTAGCACTTACTGTTCAAAAGTTATTAGCAATGTTAAAGTTTTCAAAAAGTAGGTCAAAATCCAAGGCCACAGGGTCAAAAATGTTTCTACCCATGGAAATATATTTACGAAAGCCCAGAAGGCTCATTCGAGATTCGAAATTCAAAATACGAGATTCGAAATTCAAAATACGATATTCGAATTTCGATTGATTGATTGATTGATTGTATCTTGCTTAACGTCTCGCTCGAGAATTTTTCACTCATATGGAGACGTCAGCAAGACCGGTGAAGGGCTTCAAATTTAGGACTATGCTCGACGCTTACGGCCACTGAGCAGTGAGGGTTCTTTAGCGTGCCACACCTACTGTGACACGGGACATCCGTTTTTAAGGTCATCTCCGAGGACCCGTGACATTCACACCTGATGCCGAGCGTCTGGCGATGGAACTATCACTACCTGTTTTAACGACTTGGGTCCGTGGCGGACGGGATATGAACCCTGGCCTACCGCATGCGGGGCGAACGCTATAACCACTCGGCCACCGCGGCGGTCTTCGAATTTTGAAATTCAAAATCCAAATTTCGAAATTCGAATTTCATATTTTGAATTTCGAATCTTGAATGAACCTTCTGGACTTTCGTAGATATTGTCACAAGGAATACTCATGGGAAATATCAAAGCTCTAGCACTTACTGTTCAAAAGTTATTAGCAAAATTAAAGTTTTAGACAGAATGACAGACAGGACAAAAACATACGCAATATAAAAATTATAAATATTAATTCGATTGAATAAAAATTGGTAATGAAAGGTATTCTTTCCAATGAAAAAAAAACCTCTCAGCGACGTTCTAGCTGCTATCGAAAAATAACTTTTTTTGAAATATCGCGAGAGGAAGAGGAATAGTCGTTTGAACAGCTGACATCAGTATGTGTGATGTATTGTGATTACTGCGGATACAGTTGCCAATTAAAATGCTTCATTATGTTGATTCCTAAAAATTAGATACGCGAGTATTACAGAATTTCCTTTCTACAACAAGTATTACCAATTATATAGCCGGGAGTTAACATTTTCAACCGAATCTTTTAAAGTTTTGCACCTCGAGTCACTAGGCCGACCACTCATTGGGTCAGTGATACATATGTCAGTGCATATGAATAAAAAGTGCAGGAATAGTAGTAAAAAGTTCTTGTACATTCCACTTTTGTTTGAAAATTATAAGCAACCTTTCTGATTTTATCTGGGGAAAAACAATAACATACAATATTTCTCACTCATAATCTTGCTCATTTACCTAAAGTGTCTTCAATCATTCACCTATTATCATATATTTCCAGTTAATAAATTCCTGCACATGAGTTTAGCCACACATCTTCCTTGTTAAGATGTACTTGATGTGTCAAATCTCCCCTACGGTGTGAAAATTGTTCTATATACACTGTAATACTCGCGTATCTAATTTTTTAGGAATCAACATAATGAAGCATTTTAATTGGCACCTGTATCCGCAGTAATCACAATACATCACACATACTGATGTCAGCTGTTCAGACGACTATTCCTCTTCCTCTCGCAATATTTCAAAAAAGTTATTTTTCGATAGCAGCTAGAAAGTCGCTGAAAGTTTTTTTCATTGGAAAGAATACCTTTCATTACCAATTTTTATTCAATCGAATTAAATCTTACAGCGAAACATACGCAATATAAAAATTATTGCCTCAAAGTGAAAAAGAGGTGGTATCAAATACATTTATGGGTTTGACGTTTAATTTCAAGTAGTCAACATCCGGTTTCACAAATTAAGGTGACATGTCATTTGGGTAATTAGTGTACATGGAAATCGAGGATAGAAAAAATCAGAGAAAGACACTTTAGATTTCACCCCAAGCGTAGGCCATTACAGGGTGTTCGTGGCTCGAGTCCTTTACAGACAAATACTAAGTTTGGACCCACCCTGTGGTCAGAATCCCTACCCCGAGGATCATCAAATTTACAATTTTGGCAGAGAACTACCTGTTCTTTCGAAATATCCATTTAGTTGCAATTTAGTATCAATAACACTAAAGAAGATGTTATTTTAAAAGTGTTTTACACATAAACATTGTATAGTAAGTTTACTCTTTATTACAAAGCCAAAGGAGATGAATGAACTTAACTGTAGAGTTGTCAATGCGAGAGTCTGCTTAGCAGGTGTGCAGAGAAGCCGGAAATGGGACTCAAAAGAATCTTACTTTTGCAAATACAGATAACATTTTGAAAATTCAAAGAGCGAGCTACATTAAATCCAGTTAGCACCATCCCATCACACACACTAACTCGTCCATAGTTCAAACATCCTATCTAACTCGTCCAGTCTACTCGAGTACCTGAACTGAAATAAACCAATCGCGTTTATCTAACTCGTCCAGTCTACCCGAGTACCTGAACTGAAATAAACCAATCGTGTTTATCTAACTCGTCCAGTCTACCCGAGTACCTGAACTGAAATAAACCAATCGCGTTTATCTAACTCGTCCAGTCTACCCGAGTACCTGAACTGAAATAAACCAATCGTGTTTATCTAACTCGTCCAGTCTACCCGAGTACCTGAACTGAAATAAACCAATCGCGTTTATCTAACTCGTCCAGTCTACCCGAGTACCTGAACTGAAATAAACCAATCGCGTTTAACACACGGGTACATTTGCTTACGAAATACAATTTCAAAAATAACAATACGCAAAATACATGGGGGTAAAGGAAGTGTTTGCATGTATTACATAAGTTGAGTATAGTACGTTACTGATGGGCAGCATATGTCAACAAGCATAAGCTCTTATTGGCCCCCATAATACATTAAAAGGATCTATAGCGTATATTTATGGTTATAGCACCGCTGAATATCTCACAAAAACACAAGACATCGCCGAGTATTTCATAGAAAGATGTTGTCATTCAAGACACCGACGAGTATCTCATAGAAGGATACTGTAATTCAAGGACCGACAAGTATCAGAAATTTCTATGCTGTAAACATAATCATTTTGATGTCTTAGAGGTATACTGCGAACAATGTTAGTGACTCGAGATCCCGACGCCGAGTCAAACCTGACACGTTTAAAATATGGCCGATGGCTGTTCCTTCGTCATGCGCTCGACATTAGAAGTAAATATCCAGTCTTTTGGAGGAGTTTCCGTGACTCGGTAGAAGAACCCCCACTGCTGTCTAGTAAAACTTCAAACTTGAGGCACTTTATTTACAGGTAATTAGTGATGTCTTTATATGAGAGAAACTTCTCGAATGGAATGTCAAGCAAATAAACAATTAGGATCTGATATACAGTTTGAATCTGATTTTCTGATAATGAATTGATACGTTTTATTTAATGTTAAAAAAAAAACTAAATCCTCTTTTGTGTTCCAAGTCTTACTGACATTAACTTGCAGTTAATGTTGATTATGTTCATGCTAATTAAGATGTTGATGATAAGTTGTTAAAGCATGCTGTTGTTGATAACACACGTTGATGTTGAATGTAGACATCAGTTTTGAATTAATTGTTGATTTTAGAACCAGGTATCAATTATGATTAAGGTATGTCTTTTGCTTTTGTATGTTGATTCAATTAAATTTTATAATTCCACCGTGTCATTTAACATGTCTCTAAATTATTTTAGGTTGACCTTCGAATATAATTCACTTTTTGTACTTCTTGTGTCATTTATATAATAGGAGAGAACCAAATTAAGCACACTATCGAATTAACCACACCATCGCGTGTTATTCGCACAATAAACATTTTTCGGATGATTTTACTAAAAACGGATTTATTACATGTAGTAATTGACGCGTCCTAACTATGTGACGGCAGTTGTCTTGACAACCACCGACAGCTGAAATAAATTTAACTGCACACCTTAGTTTTTTCTTTACATAACAGTCAGAGAAGCAAATCGTTAAATGTTTAAAGAATGCGTGAGCATGGAGATTGACAATATATTTCAATTTATGATTCGAGTAGTCATTATGTTGGGCACCACGTTTTACAGGTGAAAATATTTTTTATAAAGGCGCACAATTTTCCTATAGAAGATTGCTTGTTTGAATTTATTATTAGCTCACAACTGTTATCATGACCCCGGTGTCAGGTGTCACACTTTAAGGGACAAATTTTAACTCTTGGCTATATCTTTTGAACCAATGGGAATAGGGCTTTGGTAGTTCCCATTTACATGTAGAAGGCTCGTGTGAGGACTTTAACCTTGGCTATACATTTTGAACCAAGGGTGATAGGGCTTTGATATTTGACATGCATTTATGCTTCATTGTTTCCCCTACTTTGTGCTACGCTATGTGTAGGACAGTACACGCGTTTTATGTCGTCTCTTGTCTACGTAATACACAGAATACTTCCAACTAGCTCAAAATTTTAGATACTGCCCATTTTCAAATCATGCTATACACGTAGTTGCCTTTTCTCTACGTCCTTTAGGTGTTTTTCCTGTATTTTCAGTAAAAGCTTATATTTTTCCTCTCTGGAATTCGAAACATGTCCAAGACTCAACACGTGGCGTGTTTATTCATTGTAAGATGTCTATCAAATTTCAAGTAATAAAATTGGGCATGAAATTAGAATTAAAATCATAGACTATATGAATCATTTTATTCTGCAATGCATTTTTTTTTTTCAAAGTTCGAATTCCGTAAACAGATTAATTTTACATGTATTTAGGATATTTTTAATTATCAATTCACTCCATGATCTGTCGATGGACGCGATGCCACTAGATCTGATGTATATTTACTCCTCATGCAATACCGTATAACGGTATTTTCTGCGGTTGTCCAATTTTGCGGCTAGAATCGCACAAAATTTCCACAAAGCACACCGATATAACATTCATGTAAGCATTTTAATTACTTATAAAGTACTTCTGAACCATGTAAAATTCGTAATACTACTTAGGTCGAGTGCTCGTAATACCCGCGATTTCAGTCAGATTGCATGAATGCGGTAAATTGCGAATGCCGACTTATCAGATTTCACTCACCGACTACAGAAAAAATACTCTCGTGATTAAGGATGTATGTCCTACATGTACTTTTGCAATCTTTCCATCGGAACACTATCCAAATCCCGATAAATATAAAAACGCAACAATATAAAAATTCATTTCTTTAACATCTGTCCATCAAACATTACGAAACTCGAACTTGGTCTATAGTTGGCCACTCTGAAACTACACTGCAAGTTTCAAATGAATCCTCGCAAGCATAACGGAGAAAAGTCTGGAAAACCAATGGGACAGAAAAGAGCTGACTAATAGACGGACAGACAGAGAGGAAACCTATAGTCCCTTCGGTTTTACAAACCGGTAGGGGACTAACAAGCATACTGAGAATGGTGCAAAAGCAACACATGTCCCCTAACGGTGCTCCTATTTATTTGAGATATGTCATTATATGCATACCATGTACTCTGTATTTGAACAAGAGGATGTATATTATTTTCTAATACCAGGAAACATTGGAGTTTTGATCTTTTGCAAATGTATGCAGCGAATCTGACGAACTTGTTTTTAAATTGGTATGCCTGGAATTATATAGATAACCAGATAGAGTAGAGACATTAAATCTGTCAATCATAACAACATAAGTTTTACAATTTTTGTTGGAATAATTCAACTATAACAAACGTGAAATTTAAGGTGTATCTACTCATTTAACATTCAGATCCCTAAGTTAAGGAATTGTAGAGAAATGTCCGGAAAATTACATTTAGCACATAGTACCAAACATCTCGCAAGAATCAGTCAACTGTGATGGCACTTACACTTAATCTGTAACCATATATTAGTAAACAACACACCAGATCTCACCTTCCTAAATCAAAGCATGGTGAAGAAAATCTAGAAAACAAAAATTGTAGAACATCATTCAACCATGAAACTAAGTCTTACAATTTTTGTCAGAATATGTCAACCGTAAAAAAGGTGAAATTTCATTTGTATCTACTCATTAGGTAATTTCAGATTCCCAAATTAAAGCATAGTGGAAAAAAGTTCGGAAAATTTTATTCGGCGCAAAGTCCCAAAAACTTCATAAACATCATTCAGCTGTGACAAAACTTAAACCTCATCTGTAAACACAAAAAAAAAGACTTCGGAAAACCAAGTGGAACAATATTCTGCACAAAGTCTCATAAATCTTGTAAGAATCACTCAATTGTAACGAACCGCTCACTTCGGTAGATAATCAAAAAGTTTGTTTATCAACATCAATTGTCAAATCATTTCTTCCATTGATTGATTTGTTGTTTTTACGTCTCGTCGAGAATTTTTCACTCATATTGAGACGTCACCAGCTGTAGGTGAAATATCACAAAAGCGCTCAGGGCCGTAGCAGTGATAACGCCTGTCGCGACATGAAACCTCCGTTTTTAAGGTCACATCCGAAAGACCTGTGATTCTCACTTCTGAATGCCGAGCGTTTGGCGAAGGAGCAATCACTACCTCTTTTAACGTCTTAGGCGTAATGCGGCCACGACACGAGCGGGGCTCGAACTCACGACCTCTCGGTTACGAAGCGAACGGTCTAATTTGTCATATATTTTTGCAAAAATCTTTATTAAATCAAACTTTGCGCATGACAGAAGTATATCTTTTAGAGGAATTTTATTTATTGGATAAAATGGGTAAACTATTGAAAGTGAAAAAGTTTATATCCATGAATAATCAATTATTTTTAATTCTTTAAAAAATATCTAGGGTAATAACTCCCATGTTGGTATTTCCTCTATTGTAGATGTCTATTATACAATGATTTCCCTAATATCCACAGTTAGTTTATACAATGTACATATTTATAAATCATCAGGTTTTTTAAAACTGTAGACATAAAAAAATTGTCATTTTAACAAGTTTGTTTCGATTTTCATCATTTTGTTTAAAATATGTGATTTTCTTATGTTGACCTATACTTCTGGGTTGTTTTGTTTTTGTTATGTTATTTTATTTTATTTTTTTTTATGTTTGACATCTTTAAAAAGGTGGCACCATACACATTTCCTTTAGTTAATGATTAAATCAAACTACATAGATTGGAAACTAATTCAGTTTTACCACTTTCAACCATTAACATTAATAAGCCACATGGGGGTGGGGCTACCTTAAAAGAATTTGAATAGTTATTGGTTCATCAGTAAGTGCGTGCAAACAATTTAGCGGTTCATTTCTTTGGACAATGCGAAAACCCAAATGGGACAGACTGATTGACAGACAGAGGAACGGACGGATAGACGGTGTTCTTTTTTGGTTTTTTTTTTTCTTTCTGCATGTCTGACATCTTTAAAAAAGTGGCAACATACACATTTCCTTTAGTTAATGATTAAATTAAACTATATAGATTGGAAATTAATTCAGTTTTTCCACTTTCAACCATTAACATTGATAAGCCACATGAGGGTGGGACTACCTTAAAAGAATTTGAATAGTTATTGGTACATCATTAAGTGCATGCAAACAATTTAGCGGCTCATTTCTTTCAGAAAGCAGGACAATGTAGAAAACATTGAACACTATCCTCATAATCACACATATTACATAATGACAAGGAAATGATTAAAACTTAAGCTTGATCTGTAAACATACAGTAGTAAACAAAATACTCTCAATAGCATAGTATAAAGAAAAACGTGCGAAAACCCAAATGGGACAGACTGATTGATAGACAGAGGAACGAACGGACAGACGGACGGACGACGAGGAACCAATAATGACTGTCCCTTTCAGTTTCACTTAATATATTATATTTTTTAGATTACTGTAAATCTTTACCTTTTCTGTACACAATCTAGACAGCATGTAGCATAATCAAATCTGTGCACGTGGTATCCAGTGACACAAACCTTCTAGAGACTCGTCATAAATTCAGCACGATGAATGCAACCTGGCGAACAAGAAGAACAGCACAGTGGGCAGTCTGCAGATAAAGCAAGAACGGGTGCATTGAATACTTTAATCACTATTTCAAGGACAGCTACGAGTTTAAATGGGTGTTACGCACCTTGCACCTTTATAAATAGACAATGCACAGGATATGCCACTTTGACAAAAGACCTTTAAAAGAACGTGAACATATTCATTCGGAAACCAAATGAAAAATAAAACGAACTCCTGTGATGAACACATTGTATATAGATATCAGAGGGATACTCTGCAGAATCCATTATATCACATAAATTGACATAATAATTGAAATTTTAGTAAAAGGCTACAATTCGTACATTTTTGTTTTCGTCCAGTAAAGAGTTCGTTTATCAGTGAAGCCGACAATAATGGTCCGGGGAAAAATATATATACATGTATATCATATATGTTTTCTTGGTGTAATCATTTCAATGGAAATCTTTTGGGAAGTAATAAGGATTTTTTTTATCGACTTATTTCATATGATTGTTACATATAACATGGAGGTGCAAGAATGAAGATGGATTTAGGGCAAACGTCCATGACAAACAAATATAAATCTTTATGCAACTATTTCACAAATTTCGATAACACGTTTTAACATTCCCTTTCTTGAAGGTAATCTTATAACATGTCGTGGTTAAAGATAAGTCGTTCGAAGTTATTCAAAAGTAGAACACTTCTTTATATTTAACCTTTAGGCTTTAGTGGGTTAACGTGTTGACATTGTCCCACACAAGTAAGCGTTTTTAAACTGTTAAAATTGTGGCTAAGAGAAATTTTTTTAAGTACAGATAGCATCTTAAGAAATGTTTCTGATCATGTCAGATTTGAAAAAGAAACAAAACATATGTACCGCAATGACAACAGTGATACTGTAAGCCATGTGGATAGCATTCACAGGCTTCACAATGACAGCATGAACAATGGCTTTAAAGGGCACGAGATGCATGCAAATGAAGTGATAGCTTAGACAACTGTAGTTCTGTACGACTTTGGGATTTCATATAACATCAAGTGCAGGTTTCCACTGAAATTCGTGCAAAACTGGATGAGTTACATAGACAACGCACATTAACAAGCAATAAATTTGATGTTATTAAGCAAACTTTGTAACATTGAACATAAACTTACAAAATTTGACAAAATTGAAAAACGTCTGACCTAAGTCTACGAGTTGCGAAAATAAAACATATAGAGTTTGAAAAGTTCGTTGAAATATTTTCGAGCAAGTTTAATGTTGAAACCGAAAAATTCTCGAAGGCTGCTTTGCAGTACGTGTTTGAGCAGGTGCAAAACTAGTATACGTATCATGCAGGGCCAGCTAGCCAATGACAAACAATCTAACACCAATGTCAGCACACAGAATGAAATGAATAAACTTGAGGAATACGTCATGAAACGTAACTCCTCTGTAATCGAGGGTATGACACTCAGTTTGGACAGTGCAAGGAGAGAAAAAAAATCAAATGGGTGAAGTTATCTACAATATTGTTCGATAAAAATGAACTTAGTGTTAACTGGCCTCATAGGTGAAACTAGAAACAAAGAAACCGAGTTCAAGCTTCGTGATTTCTTAAGGAATGAACCATTACATAGATATTCTAATATGCATCTGTCTGGGCGGGTTCGGGGGTGGGGGTTCCATCGTAGTAGGCTGGTGGGGTCGTGGTGATGGAAAGACTCGTTATCGATCCGGAAGACGGGTTATGGTGTACACCGGTAGTTCCCAACAGTATATTGAAGTAGAGACTGTGATCACTTACCTGTTATGAAACGAAAGAGTGAATGTTATAACGTGTGTGCGATCACCTGTACATATGTATGGCGATGGTGATCAGCACTGGCGGGATGCTGAGCGGGATCTGGAGGATCCTTTCCAGGAACCTACATGTATGAACTATTCTCGCGTCGTTCAGGGTACCGTTGGGGAATCAGTACATCTACGCGCTAGGGATTCGCTGCGGAAGATGTACGCCTTCAGGATACGGTCCGTAAAAGTGTTGAAAACGGTGAGAAAAATCCAAATATTAACTTGGAATGGAAAAAAAAACTTGATGAGCCTAAATTCTTGATTTTTGACCAATTATGATATTATAGGGTTGTCTGAATGCCGGGTGTCATCTAAGGCAGAACTTGACTGGGGTTGCTATCAAATAATTACAATATACAATAGTTTCATTTCCTCGTAATAAAGGTAAAAGAGATGAGTCAATGTTAATATATATATATATATATATATATATATATATATATATATATATATATAAAACTGAGTTGTCAAAGTATAAAAGTGTTGAAAAATATTCCTATAATACTGTCATGTGATTGTTAAGGTGTCCTACGTATTATCCGGAAGCCGGTAGGTGCCAAGGTATATGATTAATATTAATTTAACTGGCTGCAGATACTTATTATTTGGCAGCCGCCATATGAATTAACTAGCGGCCTCCACTTGATTTATCAGACGACCGCCAGTTATTCAGTTTCCCGAAAAGAAAGGGGTGCAACTCTCGTAACTCCCTCTCCAATAATAAGTTATGCATGTATGTATGTGTTATATGATTAAGAGTATTATCGACCGTGCTGTCATTCTAAAGCGTTATATGAATGTTCATGATATTAATTATCGACAAATTGATGTACGACACAAGAAAATATCAATTTAGATTATAATGAATATTTTTAAAATATAGCAATGTACCAGGAACGTTCCCGTGGGGATCCGGGATAAGATAGGTCCTCAGTAGCCCGGGGGGGGGGGGGGGGGTCCGGGTTAGAATATGTCCTCAGTAAATCTCCGGGGGATCCGGATTAGAATATGTCCTCAGTAAATCTCCGGGGGATCCAGGTTAGAATAGGTCCTCAGTAACCCCTCCTGGAGGATCCAGATAAGAATAGGTCCTCAGTAACCCCCGCCCGCCCGGGGATCCGGGTTGGAATAGGTCCTCAGTATCTGGGTTAGAATACATCCTCAGTACCCCCCCCTCCCCCGGGGGATCCAGGTTTAGAATAGGTCCTCAGTACCCCCTCTCCCGGGATCCGGGTTTTGAATAGGTCCTTAGTAATAACACCTCCCCCCCCCTTGGGATCCGGGTTAGAATATGTCCTCAGTATCCCTTGCTTAGCTATAGAGTCGACTAACAGACTAAATAGGGCGTTCCTTCGGATGAGATCGCAAATACCGAGGCCCCGTGTTACAGCAAGTGTGGCACAATAAAGATCCCTCCCTGCTAAAAGGCATGAAAATAATGTGTAATATAATTCATACAATATTGATATTTTGTGATTCTCAACAATTCCCAACATTCTTTTAGAATACATGATTTTGAATATCTACCAGTTTCAATTTCTAGAGGGTGGATAGATATTCTTATTCTTAGCTTGGTTAATCTTGAGCGTGCTACTTTCAAATTTTTATTTATATATATAATTTATATTTTTTTGAAATTTCGAATGGTCTTGTAATTCATAGTTCTTTCTAATTTTACTATAAGATAGTGATTTTCCACGATTAGAGAATTCAGTGGTTTTTTTTAGTTGAATGTTAACATTATCAATATCTTCAAGTAGTTGTAAAATGTGCTTTCATTAATGTTAGAATTATAAATTCTGACAGTTTTAACGACCGTCTCGGAATGGACGGATGGACTAACAACAATAGGCTACATACTGTATAGGCCTATACCTGAACTTTCTTTGCTTTAATATCCAAGCTATGAAGATCCTAACACCAATTTACAATAATAATGATAATATTTATTTATATAGCGCCCTATATGACTATAAATAACCACTCTAAAGCGCTGCACACAATAAAAATGATACTACATGTTATAAACGTAGTAAAAGGAAATTATAATAGCATTAAGACAGATAATATCAAAACAATGCTAGAAAAACATCAATAATGTGAAGTAAAATTACTAAAATCTAAAACATGATGTGCATGAAAAAAGTTCCACGCCGTACAATCAAATGATATAAAATACAATAGTTGAAATAAATATACAATTATACACTTGAAAAAGTCATGTTAAAATGATGGTAAAGAAACCATAAAGATTTAACCACCTATAATACTAACTAGTTCTAATTGTAACGGGGACCGTTACAGATGTTCCCCAAACCTCCCCCAATTAAAAAGTGATGTCCTTGTGAATCTATAGGAAAAAATCATTTTATTTTAGCCTTTAATTACATGTAGTACGTTCAATATGGTCATTTCAGTACCAAGAAATGAAAGAAAGCGTTGCACGTGCATACACGCGCACGCGTGTATGATTCCGAATTTTTGTTGATGTCGTTCAACAGGCATTTGTATCATATACCCACAGTATGAATTTCATAACGTTTCCACCAAATATAAGGAAGTTATAGCGATTTTAAAATCGTCCAATCAGAAATCAGCACACGTGCATGCACGTGTTGAGCAGTAATTCTAACCACAGCAATTTGTAAGGAGTACCAAGATACATCTAAACCCCTAATATGAATAGAATTTGATGAAAAACAAAAACGTTATCGTCCTTTAAAAATTGAACATTTAAAAAACGTTGCACGCGCATGCGCGTGTGCGTTGGCATTTTTTGTTACACCAACATATAGATACACATATTGTCTACGTATGCTGTGAATATCATCTCATTCGCTTCATAAATAAGATAGTTACAAACGTTTTAGCATTATCCAATCAAAATGAAGCGCACGTGCATGCGCGTGCAAATTGGTAATTTTGACCATGTAAATCAGTTAAGGGTCTCAATATCTACCTATGATATGAATTTCAAGCCATTTCAATGAACAACAAAAAAGTTAGACTGATTCCAAAGTTAGCGTACAAATTTTGTAATGCGCGTGCACGCGCATGCGTGCGCGTGCTGGCAAAATAACTATTATTTTTCATATGTACAAATGATATACTATCATCCTATTTAGGTTTTATATCGCTTCCTTCAATATTCTGATTTTCCATTTTTTGTACCAAAATTGCAATGCACGTGCGCGCGCATGCATGCACGTGCAAACAAAATGACTATCACTATGCACATCTACAAACGCTATACTATCATCCTGGAAAGTTTCATATCGATCCCTTTTGTAGTTTCTGAGAACACTACCGGACAAAAAAGTACCGGAGAAAAAGAATAATAATAATAATAATAACTAGTTCTAATTGTAACGGGGACCGTTACAGATGTTCCCCAAACCTCCCCCAATTAAAAAGTGATGTCCTTGTGAATCTATAGGAAAAAATCATTTTATTTTAGCCTTTAATTACATGTAGTACGTTCAACATGGTCATTTCAGTACCAAGAAATGAAAGAAAGCGTTGCACGTGCATACACGCGCACGCGTGTATGATTCCGATTTTTTGTTGATGTCGTTCAACAGGCATTTGCATCATATACCCACAGTATGAATTTCATAACGTTTCCACCAAATATAAGGAAGTTATAGCGATTTTAAAATCGTCCAATCAGAAATCAGCACACGTGCATGCACGTGCTGAGCAGTAATTCTAACCACAGCAATTTGTAAGGAGTACCAAGATACATCTAAACCCCTAATATGAATAGAATTTGATGAAAAACAAAAACGTTATCGTCCTTTAAAAATTGAACATTTAAAAAACGTTACACGCGCATGCGCGTGTGCGTTGGAATTTTTTGTTACACCAACATATAGATACACATATTGTCTACATATGCTGTGAATATCATCTCATTCGCTTCATAAATAAGATAGTTACAAACGTTTTAGCATTATCCAATCAAAATGAAGCGCACGTGCATGCGCGTGCAAATTGGTAATTTTGACCATGTAAATCAGTTAAGGGTCTCAATATCTACCTATGATATTAATTTCAAGCCATTTCAATGAACAACAAAAAAGTTAGACTGATTCCAAAGTTAGCGTACAAATTTTGTAATGCGCGTGCACGCGCATGCGTGCGCGTGATGGCAAAATAACTATTATTTTTCATATGTACAAATGATATACTATCATCCTATTTAGGTTTTATATCGCTTCCTTCAATATTCTGATTTTCCATTTTTTGTACCAAAATTGCAATGCACGTGCGCGCGCGTGCATGCATGTGCAAACAAAATGACTATCACTATGCACATCTACAAACGCTATACTATCATCCTGGAAAGTTTCATATCGATCCCTTTTGTAGTTTCTGCGAACACTACCGGACAAAAAAGTACCGGAGAAAAAGAATAATAATAATAATAATAATAATAATAATAATAATAAGAAACAGAGTAAAAACAATATGTTCCCAAACTTTGTTTGGGGAACATAATAACTAGTTCTAATTGTAACGGGGACCGTTACAGATGTTCCCCAAACCTCCCCCGATTAAAAAGTGATGTCCTTGTGAATCTATAGGAAAAAATCATTTTATTTTAGCCTTTAATTACATGTAGTACGTTCAACATGGTCATTTCAGTACCAAGAAATGAAAGAAAGCGTTGCACGTGCATACACGTGCACGAGTGTATGATTCCGAATTTTTGTTGATGTCGTTCAAGAGGCATTTGTATCATATACCCACAGTATGAATTTCATAACATTTCTACCATATATAAGGAAGTTATAGCGATTTTAAAATCGTCCAATCAGAATTCAGCACACGTGCATGCACGTGCTGAGCAGCAATTCTAACCACAGCAATTTGTAAGGAGTACCAAGACACATCTAAACCCCTAATATGAATAGAATTTGATGAAAAACAAAAACGTTGTCCTTTAAAAATTGAATATTTGAAAAACGTTGCACGCGCATTCGCGTGTGCGTTGCCATTTTTTGTTACACTAATATATACAAACACATATTGTATACGTATGCTGTGAATATCATCTCATTCGCTTTATAAATAAGATAGTTACAAACGTTTTAGTATTATCCAATCAAAATGAAGCGCACGTGCATGCGCGTGCAAATTGGTAATTTTGACCATGAAAATCAGTTAAGGGTCTCAATATCTAACTATGATATGAATATCAAGCCATTTCAATGAACAACAAAAAAGTTAGACTGATTCCAAAGTTAGTGTACAAATTTTGTAATGTACGTGCACGCGCATGCGTGCGCGTGAAGACAAAATAACTATCATTTTTCATATCTACAAATGATATACTACCATCCTATTTAGGTTTCATATCGATCCCTTTAATATTCTGATTTTCCATTTTTTGTACCAAAATTGCAGTGCACGTGCGCGCGCGTGCATGCACGTGCAGACAAAATGACTATCGCTATGCACATCTACAAACGCTATACTATCATCCTGGAAAGTTTCATATCGTTCCCTTTTGTAGTTTCTGAGAACACTACCGGACAAAAAAGTACCGGAGAAAAAGAATAATAACTAGACACTCATTACTAGTAATGAGTAGGTCTTCAATTAGACCACTTCCGGTAAAGAGCTTTCTGTTCCTACGAAAACCATTTAAATATATCAGAAAATGTGCCTTAACAATAAATGAGAAATGTATTATCGAATTTTTTACTCCTTTCTCGTAACTTCCGGTGACGACCGGAAGTACTATTCAGATGCTTTTTCCTATAAATGACAGCGACTCTTTACTGTCTATATTCCCTGAAAATTTCACGTCTCTATCTGAAAGAGTTCTCAAAAAAAAGAAGTAAACCTAAGAAAGAAAAAGTAGTAGGTTACTACCGACCGGAAGTCAATTTTGAAAAACAAAATTATCAAAACTTTGGAAGTTTATACTTTTATTAAGACATGTGAAAATCATATGAAAGACTTCAAATATAAGCGAGATTTATAGAGACAAAGAGACGAAAATTAAAAAGGTATTTTATCAAGAAACCGGAAGTAGTCGTTTTGACTACCGACAGAGTCAATATTCTTTTGACACTTTGAAAGAGACTTAATAAACTAGTATAGGTTTCAATTTAAAGGAAAAAGTTTGAAATTTGCGATTCTTTTCATCACTTCCGGTGACGACAGGAAGTGACGGTCGACATGTTCAACCCACTACTGCACGCCTACAAACGGAGATTGATCATCCCTGAATGTTTGATGAACCTATATTTTACTTTTTCCAAGAAAAATGCTGGACAAAATTCCTTTTGAGAAACAGAAAATCGGCCATATTTTCCGACCGGAAGTGAATTTTGTAAAAACAAAAATAATTATAGCAAGGTCATTTCATAAGACATTATACCTGAAAATTTCAGCCATCTCTGAGAAATCACTCGAAGAAATCGGTAAATCGACAATTATTCAAATACTTCCGGTATAGACCGGAAGTGACGGACAAAAAAATTGAATGTATGTGTACAATGGACTAATGTTAGTTGATCAACTCTACAAGGTTCAAGCGTCTATCTATATTCATTATTGAGAAACTGAAAAAACAAGGTTTGAATATGTCCACCTTATATCTCACGACCGGAAGTGAATTTTTTCAAAAATATTTAAATTAACTCTAGACATTTATAGTGTCTATAACATATGTAAAATTCAAATCATTAACTTGTTTTATGACCGACATTTATGGCACTGAAAAATGAGAGAATGAATAGTCTTTCTTTGATATAACCGGAAGTTGGAGTTTCAACTTCCGGTGGGGTCAACATTTATTTGAGAATTAGAACCAGACCTAGTAAACCGATATAGGTTTCAGTTTGAAAGAAAAAAGTTTGAAATATATGATTCATTTAATCACTTCCGGTGACAACCGGAAGTGACGGCCGACATTCTTAACCCTCTACTGCACGCCTACAAAGTGAGATCTATTAACTCTGAAAATTTGGTGACTCTATCTTTTACCGTTTCTCAGAAAAACGCTGGACAACAAAAACAGCTAATAAGCCGTATTTGCCGACCGGAAGTAAATTTTACAAAAATATTTGACGTTACTCTAGACATTTATAGTGACTATTATATATTGAAAACTCAACTCATTAACTAGTTTCATGACCGAGATTTATGGCACTGAAAAATGAGAGAATGAATAGGCTTTCTTTGATAAAACCGGAAGTTGAAGATTCAACTTCCGGTGGGGTCAACATTTTTTGAGAATTAGAATGAGATATAGTAAACCGAAATAGGTTTCAATTTAAAAGAAAAAAGTTTGAAATTCATGTTTCCTTTAATCACTTCCGGTGACGACCGGAAGTGACGGCCGACATTCTTAACCCCCTACTGCACGCCTACAAAGTGAGATCTATTAACTCTGAAAATTTGGTGACTCTATCTTTTACCGTTTCTGAGAAAAACGCTGGACAAAATATCTTGTAAAAAGAGGAAAATTGGACATATCTTGCGACCGGAAGTGAATTTTGAAAAAATGAAAAAAATACCTCGAGGTACCATCGTTCTCTATAACCTGTGAAAGTTTCAGGAAAATCCATCCAACGGTCTCGGAGACGAAAGGGAAAAAAAAAAAAATAATAATAATAACTAGACACGATCTCGTTGCGAGCAACGAGTAGGTCTTCCGTCCGATTTGTTGATGCATTCGGAGTTAAAAAAAAAAAAAAAAAAGACAAATGAGTCCCAATTTAGTTTCCGACTTTAAGACACTTTAGATATAATCAATTTTTCATATCATAAGCTTCTGAAGCAAAGTTGCGGTGAAATTCGTTTGAAATTCGACTCTCCAGGCGAGCCATAAGGCCCGCGGGCCTATTTCTTGATATCATTTGTTAGCCCTCTATAGACTCAACAACTTTAGTTCTATATGTCTTTACAAAATATTTACCTGTAAAAAGTTATTGAGATCGACCGATATCGACAAAAAATCGACTCTACAGGCGAGCCATTAGGACCATGGGCCTATTTCTTGATATCAATCGATAGATCTCGATAAACTGAACAACTTTTGTTCAATATGTCCTTACAAAATATTTACCAGTTACAAGTTTTTGAAATCGACTGATATCGACAAAAATCGACTCTACAGGCGAGCCATGAGGCCCACAGACCCATTTTTTGATATTGATCGATAGGTTATGACACATTGAACAAGTTTTGTTCAATAACGCTTTTCAAAAAATATGTCGTTTTAAAGATATGAGGCATCAAATATTTACGATTTTGGCCCTTAAAATCTCTAATTACGTAACATATGACCTACTTTTTGATTTGATAAGATCAAGCTCGTTGAGATGAACATTTCCGCTTCTACAACTTATTATAAAATATTAATAGTTTCTGAGATATTCTCAAAAACATTTGGACCCTTCTGAACCCCTAATTTAAAGGGCCAGCCCGTTTTGCTTGATATCGTAAGAAAGGCCTTGTCATTTTAAACCTTTTTTGCTCAACAAGTATTTAGAAATTCTTTACCGTTCTCGAGTTATCTCTACAAGAAATATTTAGGGGCCAAACTGTAGCTCCCTAACGGGGCCACATAGGGAAAAAACGAAATGTACATATTGTTTAGATTATCATTCTGAACAACTTTTGTTCAATAATGCTTTTCAAAATATTTGTTGTTTTCAAGATATGAGGCGTCAATTATTTATGATTTTAGCCCTTAAAATCCCTTATTACGTAACATATGACCTACTTTTTGATTTGATAAGAACAAGCTCGTTGAGATGAACATTTCCGCTTCTACAACTTATTATAAAATATTAATAGTTTCTGAGATATTCTCAAAAACATTTGGACCCTTCTGAACCCCTAATTTAAAGGACCAGCCCCTTTTGCTTGATATCGTAAGAAAGGTCATGACATTTCAAACATTTTTTGTTCAACAAGTATTTAGAAATTCTTTACCGTTCTCGAGTTATTTCTAGAAGTAATTTTTAGGGGCCAAACTGTAGCTCCCTAACGGGGCCACATAGGGTAAAAACGAAATATGCATATTGTTCAGATCATCATTCTGAACAACTTTTGTTCTTTATTGCTTTTCAAAATATTTGTCGTTTTCGAGATACAAGGGGTAAACAATGTATGGTTTTGGCCCTTAAAATCCCTTATTACGTAACATATGACCTAAATTTTTATATGAATAGATTTGGATTGTTGAGATGAACATTGTTTGTTCTTTGACTTATACCAAAATATTAACGATTTTTGAGATATTTGATGTAGACTTTGAGCCCTTCTAGATCCCTAATTTAAGGGGCTAGC
Source organism: Ostrea edulis (assembly GCF_947568905.1). Taxonomy (NCBI): domain Eukaryota; kingdom Metazoa; phylum Mollusca; class Bivalvia; order Ostreida; family Ostreidae; genus Ostrea; species Ostrea edulis. The sequence goes on along the minus strand of NC_079168.1, from coordinate 70,870,139 downwards.
CCCTAAATCTTGATATTTTCGAAAAGATCTCGTAAATGTGCACAACTTTTGTTCTACATGTCTTAACAAAATATTTGCAAGAAAAAAGATATTGGAGATCAAAGGTCAAAAATCGCCGAAATCGGCGAAAAATTTTGGCATCCATTTTTTCAGGTCCAGGCGAGCGTTTAGGCAAATCGCCTCCGGTAAAATCGAATCCCCCACAAATCTTCTAAAATGTTTACTCTATCTTGTGTAGAAATTTCAAGACTCTAGCTTCAAAACTAACGGAGGAGATGCGTGGACAACAAGGCCCTTCAAAAAGTCACTAAAAGAGAGATAACTCCTGACCGGAAGTGACGTCAAGCACGAAATTTTGCAAGCAAAGTCTCGTCACCAAAAGACATCTTTCCTGAAAATTTCGTGAAAATCGAACCAGAAATGGCTGAGAAAAACGCGTGTACTACCAAGGAAAATAATAATAATAATAATAAATAATAACTAGACACGATCTCGTTGCGAGCAACGAGTAGGTCTTCCGTCCGATTTGTTGATGCACTCGGAGTTAAAAAAAAAAAAAAAAGACAAATGAGTCCCAATTTAGTTTCCGACTTTAAGACACTTTAGATATAATCAATTTTTCATATCATAAGCTTCTGAAGCAAAGTTGCGGTGAAATTCGTTTGAAATTCGACTCTCCAGGCGAGCCATAAGGCCCGCGGGCCTATTTCTTGATATCATTTGTTAGCCCTCTATAGACTCAACAACTTTAGTTCTATATGTCTTTACAAAATATTTACCTGTAAAAAGTTATTGAGATCGACCGATATCGACAAAAAATCGACTCTACAGGCGAGCCATTAGGACTATAGGCCTATTTCTTGATATCAATCGATAGATCTCGATAAACTGAACAACTTTTGTTCAATATGTCCTTACAAAATATTTACCAGTTACAAGTTTTTGAAATCGACTGATATCGACAAAAATCGACTCTACAGGCGAGCCATGAGGCCCACAGACCCATTTTTTGATATTGATCGATAGGTTATGACACATTGAACAACTTTTGTTCAATAATGCTTTTCAAAATATTTGTCGTTTTCAAGATATGAGGCGTCAATTATTTATGATTTTGGCCCTTAAAATCCCTTATTACGTAACATATGACCTACTTTTTGATTTGATAAGAACAAGCTCGTTGAGATGAACATTTCCGCTTCAATGACTTATTACAAAATATTAATAGTTTCTGAGATATTCTCATAAACCTTTGGACCCTTCTGGGCCCCTAATTTAAAGGGTCAGCCCCTTTTGCTTGATATCGTAAGAAAGGTCATGACATTTCAAACATTTTTTGTTCAACAAGTATTTAGAAATTCTTTACCGTTCTCGAGTTATTTCTAGAAGTAATTTTTAGGGGCCAAACTGTAGCTCCCTAACGGGGCCACATAGGGTAAAAACGAAATATGCATATTGTTCAGATCATCATTCTGAACAACTTTTGTTCTTTATTGCTTTTCAAAATATTTGTCGTTTTCGAGATATAAGGGGTAAAAAATTTATGGTTTTGGCCCTTAAAATCCCTTATTACGTAACATATGACCTAAATTTTTATATGAATAGATTTGGATTGTTGAGATGAACATTGTTTGTTCTTTGACTTATACCAAAATATTAACGATTTTTGAGATATTTGATGTAGACTTTGAGCCCTTCTAGATCCCTAATGTAAGGGGCTAGCCCCTAAATCTTGATATTTTCGAAAAGATCTCGTAAATGTGCACAACTTTTGTTCTATATGTCTTAACAAAATATTTGCAAGAAAAAAGATATTGGAGATCAAAGGTCAAAAATCGCCGAAATTGGCGAAAAATTTGGGCATCCATTTTTTCAGGTCCAGGCGAGCGTTTAGGCAAATCGCCTCCGGTAAAATTAAATCCCCCACAAATCTTCTAAAATGTTTACTCTATCTTGTGTAGAAATTTCAAGACTCTAGCTTCAAAACTAACGGAGGAGATGCGTGGACAACAAGGCCCTTCAAAAAGTCACTAAAAGAGAGATAACTCCTGACCGGAAGTGACGTCAAGCACGAAATTTTGCAAGCAAAGTCTCGTCACCAAAAGACATCTTTCCTGAAAATTTCGTGAAAATCGATTGAGAAATGGCTGAGAAAAACGCGTGTACTACCAAGGAAAATAATAATAATAATAATAACTAGACACGATCTCGTTGCGAGCAACGAGTAGGTCTTCCGTCCGATTTGTTGATGCACTCGGAGTTAAAAAAAAAAAAAAAAAGACAAATGAGTCCCAATTTAGTTTCCGACTTAAAGACACTTTAGATATAATCAATTTTTCATATCATAAGCTTCTGAAGCAAAGTTGCGGTGAAATTCGTTTGAAATTCGACTCTCCAGGCGAGCCATAAGGCCCGCGGGCCTATTTCTTGATGTCATTTGTTAGCCCTCTATAGACTCAACAACTTTAGTTCTATATGTCTTTACAAAATATTTACCTGTAAAAAGTTATTGAGATCGACCGATGTCGACAAAAATCGACTCTACAGGCGAGCCATGAGGCCCACAGACCCATTTTTTTAAATATTGATCGATAGGTTATGACACATTGAACAACTTTTGTTCAATAATGCTTTTCAAAAAATATGTCCTTTTAAAGATATGAGGCGTCAAATATTTACGATTTTGGCCCTTAAAATCTCTAATTACGTAACATATGACCTATTTTTTGATTTGATAAGATCAAGCTCGTTGATTGAACATTTCCGCTTCTACAACTTATTATAAAATATTAATAGTTTCTGAGATATTCTCAAAAACATTTGGACCCTTCTGAACCCCTAATTTAAAGGGCCAGCCCGATTTGCTTGATATCGTAAGAAAGGCCTTGTCATTTTAAACATTTTTTGCTCAACAAGAATTTAGAAATTCTTTACCGTTCTCGAGTTATCTGTACAAGAAATATTTAGGGGCCAAACTGTAGCTCCCTAACGGGGCCACATAGGGAAAAAAGGAAATGTACATATTGTTTAGATTATCATTCTGAACAACTTTTGTTCAATAATGCTTTTCAAAATATTGGTCGTTTTCAAGATATGAGGCGTCAATTATTTATGATTTTGGCCCTTAAAATCCCTTATTACGTAACATATGACCTACTTTTTGATTTGATAAGAACAAGCTCGTCTAGATGAACATTTCCGCTTCAATGACTTATTACAAAATATTAATAGTTTCTGAGATATTTTTATAAACCTTTGGACCCTTCTGGGCCCCTAATTTAAAGGGTCAGCCCCTTTTGCTTGATATCGTAAGAAAGGTCATGACATTTCAAACATTTTTTGTTCAACAAGTATTTAGAAATTCTTTACCGTTCTCGAGTTATTTCTAGAAGTAATTTTTAGGGGCCAAACTTGAGCTCCCTAACAGGGACACATAGGGTAAATACGAAATATGCATATTGTTCAGATCATCATTCTGAACAACTTTTGTTCTTTATTGCTTTTCAAAATATTTGTCGTTTTCGAGATACAAGGGGTAAAAAAATTATGGTTTTGGCCCTTAAAATCCCTTATTACGTAACATATGACCTAAATTTTTATATGAATAGATTTGGATTGTTGAGATGAACATTTTTTGTTCTTTGACTTATACCAAAATATTAACGATTTTTGAGATATTTGATGAAGACTTTGAGCCCTTCTAGATCCCTAATGTAAGGGGCTAGCCCCTAAATCTTGATATTTTCGAAAAGATCTCGTAAATGTGCACAACTTTTGTTCTACATGTCTTAACAAAATATTTGCAAGAAAAAAGATATTGGAGATCAAAGGTCAAAAATCGCCGAAATCGGCGAAAAATTTGGGCATCCATTTTTTCAGGTCCAGGCGAGCGTTTAGGCAAATCGCCTCCGGTAAAATCATATCCCCCACAAATCTTGTAAAATGTTTACTCTATCTTGTGTAGAAATTTCAAGACTCTAGCTTCAAAACTGACGGAGGAGATGTGTGGACAACAAGGCCCTTCAAAAAGTCACTAAAAGAGAGATAACTCCTGACCGGAAGTGACGTCAAGCACGAAATTTTGCAAGCAAAGTCTCGTCACCAAAAGACATCTTTCCTGAAAATTTCGTGAAAATCGATCGAGAAATGGCTGAGAAAAACGCGTGTACTACCAAGGAAAATAATAATAATAATAATGAAGAAGAAGAACGCGAACAATAATAGTAAGGTCTTCCGCAGGAGACGGAAGACCTTAATAATAATAATGAAGAAGAAGAACGCGAACAATAATAGTAAGGTCTTCCGCAGGAGACGGAAGACCTTAATAAACAGTAGAATCACTAGAAGGTCTTCCGTTGGAAAACGGAAGACCTTAATAATAATAAGAAACAGAGTAAAAACAATATGTTCCCAAACTTTGTTTGGGGAACATAATAATAAGAAACAGAGTAAAAACAATATGTTCCCAAACTTTGTTTGGGGAACATAATAATATGCAAGTCTAAAACGATGTGTTTTTAAATGTTTTTAAAAGTGTTCAAATTCTGACAACGGCGGAGGGTATCGGGCAGAGAGTTCCAAAGTGTAGCTGCTGTCACATCCAAGCGCCTGCTTCCATATGTGGAGGTTCGACATCTAGGTCTAACTAATGTCAGTGAATTTTCAGATCTTAGGGAACGATTCGGTTGGTAAACAGTGATCACCTCCTCCAAGTATTTTGGTGCCATTTTATACGTAGAGGATAATTTTGTATTGGCTGCTCTTGTCAATAGGAAGCCATTGTAAAGAAATCAGCACTGGAGTTATGTGATCACTCCTCTTGGTACGAGTGATGATTCGTGCTGCCATATTCTGTATCCGCTGCAGTTTTGCCAAGTCGGTTGTGTTAATACCGAAAAGAAGAGCATTGGCGTAGTCGAGCCGAGATGTCACAAGGGCACATACTAGGGTCTTGCACGCATCTTCTGTGATGAGCGACCGCAATCGTCCGATGTTACGTAGTTGATGATAGCAAACACGAGACACAGATGAGATTTGCTTTTTTGCACGCAAAGTGTCTAATCAAACCATACACCTAGGTTCTTCACAAAAGGTTTTCACTGATAATAGTGTCGGCAAAGTTCAGATGGTACGATGGTGAGTCAGTGACTATGGTTTTCGGTGAAAAAACAATGAACTCTGTTTTGTCCTGATTTAATTTTAGCATGTTAGCGGACATCCACATCTTTATTTCGTCCATACAAGCCTCAAGGCGGTTAGCGGTATTTTGCCAGTCATGTTTAGGTATGAAGACTAGATAGGCTTGTGTGTCATCTGTATAACAGTAATGTAGAACATTGTTTTTACGACATATTCCACCAATAGGTTTGGAGAAAATGGCAATCAAATTGTTTATCTTAAATCGTAATTATCGTTAAAACATGTCAAATGTTGGTGAATCAATATCCTTCTAGACCGTCTACTGGACCCATGTGGCCATTAACATCTTTGTGGTACATATATTTCAGAGGGGGGGGGGGCTATTCACTAAGTAACAAATTTTCTCAGAGAGAATAGCTTATAATAAATTAAAAACTGCATTCAATGTGCAAACGATGGTTTATTATCCAGGCACGTCGTTGCATCTTCAGTTAAATAACGGGGTTGGGGGGGGGGTGAAGAAGTTGACTGCAAAATGCAATGTTTACTAGGGCCTATTACTGCACGTGCATGACATTGACCAGCCATTATTATTGATGACCGCTGAAATTTTACTCGAACAAATTGATCTCAAAGAACATTCTAAAAGCAATGATATGTCGAATGAATCAAACGTTTTCTCACTATACATGTACGTAGATGAGGCCTCGACGGGAAGTTTGACCCCAATCTTTTCTTGTTATACAGACACTACGTCATTATTTCATGTTCAAAATTTGTGTCATGTCTGGATATTTACTGTAAACGACTGACATATCGTTGAGAAAGTCCAGATAGTTTTAGATATCACTGGTAACGTAACAGAGATAGGACTTTTATCAGACATAGAAGTAGGCCTAGGCCTTTAAATCTAATAGATTATTTCAGGCTGAGGATTGAGATAGTTTTAGAGGGCGACATCTTCGCAAGCCAAGCGTTTTCGGTCCGCTTCGCTCCCCACAAACGCTTGGCAGATTACGCCACTAAAACCGTGGCCAATTTTTAATTGCTTCCAGGGTTCAATCTCGGAACCAATGAAAAGATTGCTTACATTCGCAAAAAAACATGGCAGTCAACACCCCGTATTTATCTTTTTTATGTGTTTAAAGGATTTACGATGGACCTGTGTCGATTGTATGGGGACCGATTACCACCATTCACCTTCGTTTAAAGTTTTTAAACAACTGTCAGAAGTTCTGAATTACAGTCCGTGTCAAAATGACAGTCTGTCTCAGTAGGTGTGTTACTCGTGCTTTAACAAATTAAAAAAGTTGGAAAAAATGATTACGATTTAGAAAATCAACTTAAGACACTACAAGCAGAGAAATCTTCCATAGTGCAAGAGCTGCGTAATAAGCATTATGTACATTATTCGCAACAAGCTTCCACATCGACATTTACAACATCAGCTGGAATTTCCTCTGATCACGGTGATGATTCCTCTTCTCCAACATTTACTAGTAATGTTCTTGCGACCCCAACAAAGAGGACAATTCTCCACACACCTACCCCAAGAAAAATTAAGGTCCTAGTCACCCCAAGGAAAACAATTACAGTAACCTCTTCATGCAGAAAGCGTTTAGGACAAAATTCATTGTCACCATTGAAAGCAAAGGTTTGTTTTCACTTTTTATGTTGAATTTTTTAGTTATATCTGTCAATTTTTATGATTGCGAATTCAAGTGATACATATTATTTCAAATGATGAAAAAAATGTGTATTTAACTGATACTCTAAATTGACATTGCTTATATATGTGTAGGTGTCCTACAGAGGTCAGAATGACCAAAAAGTGAGGTCTAGAATTATCAAAGAAAAGGGGTTCTATGGTGTAGCTGTTGGACTTGTTCGAGGCAATAAGCCAGAAGTTATTTTAAACAAACTATTAAAGTTGAAAGACTTCAAAGAAAAAACATGCAAATTTATAACGAAGTATGTTAAAGAAGAATGTAAGTTACTTTGTGGCAAAAAGGATGCATCTGTTTTGCGAGGCAATTCCCCTGATTGTTTGGCCTCTGTAGATTTTCAGAGGATCAATGCTGAATTGAGACAAGGAGCTCCTGTTTTTTCCAAATTGCTGGCAGACATTATGAATACTACAGAACCAGTGGCCTTGGTGTCATCAGCAGCCATACTGCTGCACCATAGGAATCAAAATATGTCATTGATTCACCATGTAGTTGATCAGTTACTGGAGCATGGAGGAGCCACAGATGAAGTAATGTCATGTTTCATTATGAATACAAGATAACATAATGTAATATTATGTATACATGTAAATCTATTAATATTTATCAATACATGTAATGCATTTTATAAAACGTGTATTTATAATATGGCTGGTCTGGATTCGATCAGTATTATTTTTCAATAAGTTCATATGGAACATTCTAACGTTTACTGCATTCTTATGCAGTGTTGCAGTTAAAATTTAAGAATATTTAATTTTCAGAATTTTAAAGCATATCTCAGATTAATCAGTATACACAAGCAATGATAATTAAAAATGTAATCCAAGCCAGCAATATTACAGATGTACCCTGATTCATGCCAACATATAAAATGTGACATATATATATATATCAAGCATGACATATGGTTGCATTAGGAGATGTGGTAACCATAGTGCTCTGTACTGAATTTGTTTGTAGACAATAGATTTGCTGGCATTCCTAGGACCGTATGTGAAACGTTCATCTACTCAAAAGAAACACACTTTACTGGTGAACAGACAGAAGGAAAAGATTAAAGAAACAATCATACGTTAAGTACATCAATCAAATATTCAGTACAAAATGGAGAAAACCAGAGAAGAGGTATCGGTTCTTGAAGAAAGGGATGTCACTGATACATGTAGCGCAAGCCATTTCACAACTTCCAGTCCATTACACACTTCACAGGGTATTGTAACATTCCACCCATACTTTGATGTGCAATTTTCTACTAAGAATGAAAATCAGCATATAGTAGTTTCAAAGACATCTATGTCATATGATTCAATAGATTCTTACATGTACAGCCCCACAAACTGTTCAGCTTCCATCACCTAACATATTTACCAGTATTGGCGTCATACAGTGTCCTGCTGTCTCCATGTTCTCATGTTTTGAAGTTAGTCCAAATTTTGGGGTGGTTCAGTCAAATAGTAAAACTACTAGACTTTACGGTGAGAAGTATTTTTCTCGACTTGAAGCTCAACTAAAAGAATCTGACATTCAACCCCCATTCGATGTACATGTAATTGATGACAACTTGGACATACTAAAATCAACATCTTCGATGACAAAAGAAAAGCAGAGAATGAGCTTTCACTGGTTTCTCTTGGTGGGTCTCCAGAGAAGAGTTTTAGTTTCAAATTTGCCTGATGATAAACCAAAACATGATATTTTAACCTTGCCTAACCACTCATTTCTACCCAGCTCTCAAGAACTTAAAAAAATTGAGAGTAACATGGCACATAACATCTTGAAAGTTCTCACAAAACATGTCGGATATCTAAAGCCCTTTGCACAATGTATTCCAAAATATATCAGTCATCCTTTCATTGAGCAAACTTCCAAAAGATCAACATACTTCATTTTGGATTTGATGGACAAAAATGAAAACTTGCATGATGATATGATAAGTATTCTAGAACACATTCACCAGATGTATATAGCACATACTTCTGGAGAGAATGCAGAGGTGATAGAAAGAAAAGTGTTTGGTGGTGACGTACTGACTAATGAGCGTGCATATACAGCACAGCTAGCTATGCTTAATTGTGAGACAAATTACCACAAATTGGGAGGAATTATTCATACACCGGAGGGGCTTCATAGAATAATGAACTTTTTGCTGGTATTTCTGCATGCAATGGTTCTGTTCCAGTTTTGCCAGTTTTGATTTGTTCTTGTTGTAAGTTCTGAATTAGGTCAACATTTCTACACTGTCAGCAAATCAATATTTGTTTGATAAATTACAATACTCTGTTGGTCCTATTTACCACTCCCCAGGCTCCCGAAAATAAGAAAAGTGATTATAAATCCATCAATATAACGTACAGTATTAGTGAACATTGAAAATCACTCAACTACATGAAATTTTTACATATATATACATATTAACAATACAACTTTCATTAGGTTATCAGCTGACTTTTATCATTTATTTAGAATTTTATTACATTTGATGAAAAAAGAAATTAATAATATTTCACTATTGTAAAGTATGTGAAGGTTACCCTTATTTGAAAAATGAACATACTTTGAAGAACATGGATGGTATTTGATAAATTATATTCAAGATAATCATAAACCTTGATTATCATGATTATATCACAGAAGTTTGTTTATTTGAAAGCATGAACCATTTCTGAATTCAATAAGCTCACTTGCAATGAGCTTTTTCTGATTAAAACCATTTGTTTGTCTGTCTGAAAACTTCTATAGTGTGCATTTTGGTCCATGGAGTTTCTGTTAATACTAATTATAGCCTATACTAAATATAATATACAGTTAAACTTTGGTATCTCGAACACCGTTTGGTACCTCGAATACCATGGATATGTCGAAGTGATTTCATTGATTTGGAAGTCCTAACCACAGATTCTTTAAGTAGTTTACCCTCGATATCTCAAAAACTGAGGCTATTTCAAAGTTTTTTCACAGTCCAATTGATTTCAAGATAACAAGATTTGACTGTATTTAGTTTAATTTTTTTACTGCTTGTTTCTAAGAGTGTTTCAAATTGTGAATTATTGCATTACAAAATTACAACTGCAAAGCAAATCTTAGTGAACTTTTAGCACAGCGATTGAATTGAATTGACAGTAGAAGTCAAACATATATGCTTATTGCTTTCATATACAGCATGGCAAGTTCTAATACTCATCTTTCCAAAACATTTTCAGTTCAGAAATATTTTTTCCATTTTTGATTGATAAAATGAATTTTAAAAAATACATTAAAAAGTTCCTTTGTGATCAGTTTCATAATCGTTTTACAAAATGTAGCTCTCATAAATGTTTAAATTTCTACTTCAAACAATTCTTTTCTATCATGTCTATGAAACTAACATTTTCAATGCATTTTACAGTCCATATACCAGGAGTTCTACAAACCATCCTCTTCTTTTGAACAAGGGACTTTATTCCAGTTAAGAAATGTCATTCATAGAGTTGATGTCACTGGAAAGATAGAGTTGTGGAAGCATCCAGGTATGTTTTTGTAATGACCCACACTTAATAATCCTATATGTATTGTGTGTTGCATGTAATAGTTTCCTGGGTTTTCATTTTAGAGCTCATTTTGCATTTGTGGAGGATGCTTTAGATGCATTCATTCTTGGGGCTGCAATGGATGTTATGAGTTTAGAAGACATTAATGGATATCCTCAACAGTTTAACCCAAACACCTTATCCTTGTGTAGTGCCGAGGGCCAGTTCTCATGGTTAAAGAAGTTGGCAGAGGCCATTATTGACAGGCATATAAACCTACAAGGTTATACATTTTTTCTTAGGGAGGATAACTGTTCAGTATACAATATATTTCAATCCAAATTTTGTACTTAACAGAAATAATTTGTATCAAGTTTATTTTTGTACCGAGAGTTAAGTGTTGTTTTCATGCATATTTTAGTGAGTTGAATGTTTTTTAATCCAACTCTTAGAATCAATTCTGAGACAGTATGAATGTACATGCAGCAAGAAATACAAGACACTTGGCTACTTCAAACGCCACTTGGAGAAGGAGCATGACTGGCAGTGTCCGACGGAAACAGTTAAAGAAACACATCACAAAGACATGATTGCTGTTTGGCGTGCCTCAGTCATGAAAACTTCTCTTATATTAAGAGGCACTTGTGATGCATACAAAATGGGTGATGGAGATAGAATATTTCTGAATGCAAAATTTGAAATGCCCTGTGCCAGTGTTGCAGGGCACACTAAATACCAACTATGGCTGTGGAGGATGATGACATATGAACAAGCTGTGCTTTCACCTAAGAAAGCCATGGAGTATAAGTGGAATACAACAGCCAATATCAGTGGCACTGTGGATGGTAATATTCCAAATGACAATTTGGTTGAACTTTGTGTCCAGTTGGTCAAGAAGAAGCTTAAAGAGCAGGGTGCAAACTTCACCTTCAAGTGTGCACAAACAACTGCATTAGCTTGCCAAATTCAGGAGGACTTAAAAGAGAACATAGAGCAGCAGTTGTCAAAAACAAAACTGCAGGAAAATCAAGAACCAGATCTGACAAGTCATCAGACATTACTCTCATGTTAAATGAAGTGATTTCAGGTGGACTATTTAAAAACATTCCAGGACGAAAGTTTGAAAACTTTAAGAATTTTATGGACGTTTTTGAAAAAGTCAGTCTTCATAAGCTTCATATATGGATATCGAAGCATAAAGAAATTGCATCATATGAAATGATTTGAATCTTGTTCATTGTGTATGTTTATATACGTAGACTGCATCTCGTGTAAATCTCTACACAAACCATTCTCGTGTAAATCTCTACACAAACCATTTAACTCTGCTACACAAATTTATTCTTGTTTATGGTTGTATATAATGGATAAACTATGATGAAATGATATGGTATTTGTAAATATTTTCAGTGTCTAAAAGAATAAGAATGAAAAATAAATAGACCAAGTTTATATACAATTCATAATTCAGAAGATTAATAACTGTAGCAGTTACAATATACCGTAAAATGTAAACATGTAACATGGTGTAAATACACTAATCTGACTCTATGTCAGATGATTAATACATCAAAATGTCATTAAACACGTCATCAAATATCTGAAGTACTTGTACAGCAGTATCCAACAACCAAACTGTTGCATATTCCATTACATCGTTAATGGTAAGTATTTTGTGACAATTGACTAATAAACTGTTGATGGTTTCGTCACTAAGTTCAGAATGGTCACCAAACAAATCTGGCATGTTACTTTGAGCTGCTTGCAGGGATTCCAGTTTATGATTCTAATTGTCTTGTCCTGCTCACACAATTGACGTTCAAATGTTTCCTGTTCTTGGAATAATGCTTCCATTGTTAAGAAAGCTGGATGGGTTAACTTTGGACAACCCGAACAGTAACATGTTTTCTCACAAACATCACAGCATTGGTGCTTCTGTTAAAAATATGACTATGTGCACTACATGCTTTGCACAGAATGCTTCTTCTGCACTGATTATCCGTTTTCATCAATGACAAAACTTCTAGATCAATTTTTTTCAAACGTCCTTTGTGGTTTTTGAACATTATTAGTTCACTAGAGCATTTATCATCTCGTCCCGCCCTGTCCATCTGCTGAATGAGCGTGTCTAAGTCGTGTGGTTGACCATAATGAACGATGTTATGAAGCCCTTTAAAGTTCACTCCCATCCCAGCTGCATTTGTACAGATGAGGACTCTGATTTGACCTTCTTCTGTCTCCATGTCCATCCGAATTTTTTCTTTAATATGTTCTGATGTTTTACTATGAAACATCTGTAGCATGGAGGAACCACATTTCCTTACAAACATGCTGTAAAGTAATGCACAGTCTTTTATGCTATCACAGAAAATAACGTGTCTGGGTGTATTTCTTTTATCCTTGTTGAGTGTTTCAATAAGCCATGCAAATTTATCACTTATATCAACATTATTTTTTTTACACATTTATCTTAATGTTTGGTCTGTCAGGACTATCAAGTATGCAAACAGAATCTTCTCTGAAGCATAAACTTTTCATTATTTTTATCCTGTTCGATGGACTAGCTGTTGCAGTCAGTGGAAGTATGGGCACATTCAAACTAAGGGATCGTAACTCGCCAATCTTTGAAAAATATTTTCTGAAGGCTTCCTCATTTTTCTGTCCTTCACCCCTGAAAAATATCAGAATAACTTAATTTCTTTATCATCAGAAATTTAATGTATGTTGTAAAATGGGGTTTTTTTTCTATATTTAATTTGAACAAGTGTCCTTTTTAGAGTAGAACCATCTATGGAAGTATGGCATCTCTAGGGTTACATACCATTGATAAACTGTGTGGGCTTCGTCAATGGCTGTCAACCTATGTCGTGCCGAAAATTCAGGGTGCCTAAAGATATCTCTCCATTCGTCATTTCCAACTAAAGCTTCAGGACTTCCGAATACGAATTGGTAATAACCCTAAGATACATCGTCTTTGCAGCAATCGGTCATTCTGACATATGTTGCACTGCTCCTTTATAATGCTTAGTAGCGGGAAAATTATGACACATACAGCCGATTTTCCAAACACCACTGGAGAACTCTCATAGATGAGGGACTTTTCACTCCCTGTCCTCGTACCTACGAATACATCTTGGCCCCGCTATATGCTTTCTATAGCTCATAACTGATCTACCGTTAATTTTATTTGAAAACTTTCTCAACCTTTTCTTTCGTTGTCTCCGCCATACTTGTGTACATTTACTAAGTAACAGTATTATGAAAGCTGTCACCTGATTGGCTAGATTGTAAAGTTAAAATCCAGAACATCCGCTAGGTGTCTGCACTGCGGGCCACGGTTTTAGTGGCGTAATCTGCCAAGGGTTTGTGGGGAGAGAAGCGGACCGAAAACGGTTGGCTTGCGAAGATGAGAGGGCGATTGACTGTTCATAATCGGTCTAAACATTCATGAAAGTGATTATAGTAGGTATAGGACATCTTTCAAAATCTACTTCATAAGCTATAGATGAAACATTATCTGCGACACTAAGAATCAACTTCTATACGTGTAATTTTTACGACTAGTATAATTTGACCTTTTGACTCAGCATGTCGTGTGCAAAAAATATACGAAGGCAAAGTGTTCAGGGTTAAAATGCTGGATAATTCATAGAGAAGATCTAACGGAAATTAACTGGTTTATATGCTGTTTACTTGTTTGCATGCATAATTGTAGTCATTGTGCATTGATAAAGTGGCATTTGATTTAAAGATCCGAAACAGGGACATGTGGGGAAAGTTGTTTGCGGGGGAATTCTACTCTAATAACTTTTAAGAACGCGTTCAACACTTAAAACATACTACAGGACGGTTAGATGACGTGCGTGTCTTTGTGTACATCTGTGGGCGTCATTTCAGAGATTTCATATGGATTTAAGAGACAGAGCAAAGGCACAAAGAAATAGTTCCCTTAGTATACAATTTGGACAAGGAATGATTGAGCAAGTCCGAAGTATATATATCATTAAGTATCATTATTATAATACCCGCACATTGTAAAGAAAGTTCGGGTATATTGTTGTTACCCTGTTCCGTCCGCGTCTGCCACACTTTCTTTATCCTCAAATCCCCCCTTCATCTTAAGTAGTAACCAAATGATCTTTTGGAAGAGAATTCGTGGTGTCCTATAGATGTGCACTAAGGTTTCTGAATTTTCATTTTCACCCTGGAGTCCAAATGGGAATCGAAAAACGACGTTTTTCCTGAAAAAAAAATCCTGGTTCCCAGAACTCCTATAATATTTTACACAGTATCCAAATTATCTTTGGGAAGCTAATTATGGGTGTCCTGTAGATATGCACTAAGGTTTCAGAGTTTTCATTTTCACCCTGGGGCCCAAATGGGAATCGAAAAACATTTTTTCTAAAAGAAAAAAACCCTGCTTTCCTGAATTCCTATTCCATTTTACATATTACCCCAATGATCTTTTGAAAGATAATTGGTGGTGTCCTATAGATGTGCACTTTCATTTTCACCCTGGGGCCCAAATGGGAGTCGAAAAATCCTGGTTCCCAGAACTCCTCTAACATTTTACACAGTACCCAAATTATCTTTTGGAAGGTAATTGGTTGTGTCCTATAGATGTGCAGTAAGGTTTCGGAATTTTCATTTTCACTCTTGGGCCCAAATGGGCGTCGAAAAACAACGTTTTTTCTAAAAACAAAACATCTCGTTCCCAGAATTCCTCTAACATTTTATGCAGTACTTTTAAAAATGATCTTTGGAAGGTAATTGGTGGTGTCCTGCAGATGTACAAGAAGGTTTTAGAACTTCTGTATAGGCCCGGTGGGAGGGGTAAGGGGGCAAATAAGGGCTAGAAATGACGTTTTCTGTCATGAAGCTTGTTACTTGAACTCTAAGTAGTCACATGATAGTCTTCAATGACCTTGAAAAGAGTGTCAATGGTCAAGGTCACATCCCCCAAGGTTGTGGGGTTAACCTTAAAAGTGGGGGGTCAAGGTTAAAGGTCACATTCAAACCAAGCTTTGGGGGTTAACCTTGAAAGTGGGGGTCAAGGTCAAGGTCACACATCCAGGTGCGAGCCTCCACAAACGACGCAATTCATCACATACCACGCACGTCTTTCCAAAGGGGAAGAAATCACCCACCTTCAACAGCTGTCTAAACCAAGTATTAGAGACACAGACAGTAGATAACTAACAATCTATGTATTCCTGGGAGAAACAGTCTCCGCAGAAAAGCTCGGTCAACGTCAAGGATGACTGCATGCTACCCTTTCCATAGAAACCTGACACAGTGTACAATATTACTCACATACATGTAGATCTGTGACATGCCCCTATGCCCACTCCAGTGCACATGACCATGGAAAATCACTGTTTACATAGTCTAACTGCAGGTCATTTCCATTGAAATAGCGAAACAGACATTGTACAATGAAGATCAGTGTAATTGAACTAACCGAGTGCAAATTTACACATATCTGCCCAACAACATTAGGGCACCAGTAGTGATTTTTCAGCAATACACAAAACTGACATTCTGCACAATTCTCAACTTCTACCCAAATTTATTTTGAATCTTTGTTAATGACATGACAATTTCCATTTTCTGCCTACATCAACTCAAACTGAGCCTCCTTAAATACATCAACCCCGCAACCAACCAACCAATCAACCAAGCTACCAAACAATTAAAACATGCATTCACATATACACACACAAAGATATATAGAGTTTAGTATCCAATTGAAATCATGTTATGTTGACGGCATATATTCCTTTGTTTTTAAATTTGAGCTTAAGGAACTGGCGGCATGATTTGGAAGGAATGTCGTCCATGACCCGTGATGGTTTAAAGAGCCTGTGATATGCAACATCCATAATTATAGAGTTCAGTCTATATTCAGGTGTTGAAAAATCCAAGTATAGACTAGCTGTAGCTTCTTCAAATAACGTATCTAAAACTCTCAATGGAACAGAGTAAAGTTTTGTACGAATATGATGTGGACCCATTGTCTGTTGACGTAAGGCAAAAGTGAATCAAACGTGACATCATTTATACTTGGTCTTTTATATGAACGATGTCCATGAATGCGTTTTGTCTTTGAGTATTGGAAAAGAGTCCCATCACATTCCCGTTATTTTCTTGTGGACTGGTCAAATTTCCCACATCAAACGGAGTTATCCGTAGTCAAAATCAGTGTGCCAAGAACGGCCTAACAATAGGTATAAAACATGTCAGACAGCATTTGACCCAATGATAGGTTGTATTGACGAACTAGATCGTTATAACGACAATAGAATTTGCGAAATGCTGAAATCAATCGAGACTGTTGAAACCCCTCCACCATCAACTTGTTTGTCAGTACTTTGCCTCGATTTAAAAACTAACTATACGCAGAACAAGCTCTTACGTATCGAATCAGTTGAGAGATATAAACACCATATGCAGGTGATAATGGAATATTGCTACATAAATATGGGAAGTTGACGATGGAGAAGCTGAAATCATCCCGTTTGCCATACAGTTGAGTTGTCAGTTTGCCGTTAATATCTACTTTCAATAAAATATCCAAGTATGAAGGAGAAGTGGACGAATCTGTGGTGTCTTTTATTTCGAACTCACAGGGATATATCAAATCGACATATGAATGAAAGTTATCATTGTTAATAAATAAAAGTCATCGATATATCTAAATGTCGAATTGAAGGCCACAGCAAGAGATTTCTTCTCGCGTATAGGTTTTTGAATAAATTCTGCTTCATATGAATATAGAAATAGGTCAGCTAACAAAGGTACACAATTTGTGCCCATGGGAATTCCAACAGACTGTTGGAAGACCTGATCACCAAAGACCAAAGACCACGAAAATATTGTCAATGGGGAACTATAGCATATTTTTTATTTCAACTTCAGAGTACTTGTGCGTGAAATCAGAATGGTGTTTAGCAAAGTAAGTTTTTGGATGACTGATCACTAGATATGAATATTTCCTTTTCCCATTTTCGTTGAAGAAGCAACTGTCTATGATGTCAAAAAGTTTAATTTTAAAATCTTATTCCTTAAATTTAAGAAATCACTTACTCATTAAATTTGTTGAATTAACTATGCATTGTGTTCATTTTATGTACACTATATTTTGACGTGCAAGTTCTCATTCCAAGACGCTGTTCCACTAAGCAAACATTCCCGAGGAATATATCATTACTTATAGAGATAATGTAAACAAACAGTGATTCAGTAATTAGATATAAATATAAGAATTAAACAGCATTTCTGAGCTGTTCATGGTCAATATGAACGGATTTGGATTTGAGGTAAATTCGGAGTTGTAAATATCAATTACCATAACTCAAAAATATCTAGTTGTAAATATCAATTACCATAACTCAAAAATATCTAGTTGTAAATATCAATTACCATAATTCAAAAATATCCAGTTGTAAATATCAATTACCATAACTCAAAAATATCTAGTTGTAAATATCAATAATTACCATAACTCAAAAATATCTAGTTGTAAATATTAATAATTACCATAACTCAAAAATATCTAATTGTAAATATCATTATTTTTTACCATAACTCAAAAATATCTAGTTGTAAATATCAATTACCATAACTCAAAAATATCTAGTTGTAAATATCAATTTACTATGGACAGCGGAGATTCCCGTGAGGACGGCAAGAAACTGAATCATATTTTACATTATACATGTACATACAATTCTTTAAAATGATATAGCCTATCAGGTGGCGCACGAAATTCTGGTTTGAATGATACATAACATTCGGTCAGATCCCCTACCACTTGCTCAAACACTTCACAGTTAGAAAAAGTTTTGTAAATTGCTCTCAGCCGTTCGTTTCCTTCAGTTATTTAGAAAATAAAAGTCCACCTAAACTTCAATTACATCAGTGAATAGACAACATCATTACAAATGTATACCATAAATGTCAGGAAGAAAACATTGGAATTAAGTTGATTATTAGTGAAAATTTAAATACAACGCTGGATACAACCATTCTATGAAAGTATAACGTAGGATACAACCATTCCTATTACATTGACAATATGCAACTATCCATGTTTTTGATATCTTAGATGCCAGCTTGCGTTTCGTTATTTTTTTTTAAATTAAATTTGAATATTGAACTTCATTGTTCATAATAAGATATACAACGTAAGATATAACTGTTTCAATGATCATTGATTGATTGATTGTTTTACGTCCCGTCGAGAATGCTCAAGCCAGAAATAACACAGCGTTTGTTTGAAATCTTGGACAATTTTTATTTTCAGTCGGACATGTTTCATCAGCTTTCAATTTCTAATTCTAATCTCAGACAGTAAAGCAACTGTCATTCTAAACTGAACATATTATTGTGCATTCTAACACGGTTATTGCAAAGATTAAAGGAAAACCGCGGTCATTATTCTACGATATACCTTCATACATATTAACTGATTATGAGAAAATTGATACACATTTCGCTTGCACTTGGAGTTCTGTTGATGCAAAAATAAAGTAGATGACCGATCATTCAATATTTATAATCATAAAAATCAATTAATATAAATTATCTTGTAAAACAAATTCATAAATTGTCATTCAGTATAAACCAATCAACTACATTCCGATAGCGATACATATGTAAACATAGTGATACACTCCTCCTGGGCACATGGCCCCACCTCTGGTATATCCAGGGGTCCGTGTTTGCCCAACTCTATATTTTGTATTTATTGTGCGAGTTTTGAGATTGGTCGCAGTTCGTTATCTTCACCTTTCACAGACAAGTTTTTCTTAAACTGTATTGAAAGCAATTGATATAATTCGTTAACATCAAACTAAATACTTGAAATATTTTTCAAAATAGATTTAGAATATCCCTATTATCTCACTGTTTGTCAGCTAAAACCAATGTAGGCCGTTTCGGAAACTGCCATGATGTCAGTGACCTAATTCGTAGCTATATGGGAAAACGATCGGCTGTATATTTCCGAACCGTAGTAGAATAGAAATAAAGTTCTTGTTTTCGTGTATGCTGTAGGATAACATCATTGGTCTCTAAACGTTGTTTGAAATATAAAACCCTCGGCTAACGTCTCGACTTTAATATTTCAAAACATTTCTCGACATCGAAGGTTATCCTGCAACATACACAAAAAGTTATTTCTTAATTCAGTGCTAAAAACGAGATGGAATCCGACCATGTCATTCAAAACGACAGTAATGCATCACATAGAATCCGACCACTCAAAATGAGCAATTCATCACGTGGAATACGACCATTAGTCTATGTTAAAATAAAATACAAGATGGACTCCGACAACGTTTATGTTATTCAAAACGGTGATGAGGAATATCGTGGGATCGTATAACTGAAAATTCTGAAACGTGTGATTCTACATTTGTATTTTCTACCTGATGTTGGAAAACTATAGAAAACAGTTTTAAAACGTTAGATTAGAACACTTCAATGAATATTTTGGAAAGAGTACATTCCATCATAATTCTGATAAACCTTTAGGAACACTATTCAGAGCGCACACTGAAACATGTTCCCCTATTTCTACTCAGAGTTTTCGAAACTTATTTAGTGCAGAAAACTTTCTTTCAAAATGCTTAAAGTTTTGATATCAAAATATCTAGAAACATGTTTTAGATATCCTGGATCCACCAGCATGTCCTATATTCAAATGATCTATTTTGAATACTAATGAACATTCATTTGAAAAAAATTCTACAACCGATCTTTTTCGAATTGTTCAATGCCGATGTGTGCAAAAGGTTCATACATGAATGAAAATACCGTCCAGATTTTTATTTTCCAAAGGAAAGTAGCATGGTTAGAGAAGGATGGGATGGTACCTGGAAAACATGATGCATATCCACGTACAGTACGCGATGTATCGAGACCAAACATGATAATCATAAATCTACAATTTTGAGCTTTGTAGTGTCGAAGAAATGACACAAACAGTGCCTTCCTCCTAATTCAGTATTACAGATATACAGTCGGAATGAAATCATTCATACTGACCAAGCAGGTTTTTTGCGTTAAATCCACTGGATTTCTTTTTCGTTTTTTTTTTACATTGTAAATGATTTTTTTTAGCGTAACATTTGTAAACTCAATGGAACATTAGATCAATATATTTTGAAGAAGTGTATTGAATTTTCAGAAAGATAGACTTCAGTGCTGTCGAAATTTTATATGGACAAAAAACTCTGAAAGGGTTCAATGAAATCATAAAAAGTTTATAGAAAGCAGAATTGTTTAATATTTCAACCCAATAACAACAAATGGAAATCGTAGCATGTTACTCCAAGGAAACTGATGTACCTAACTCTACAGACCATGACTTGAGTCTCATATGCTCAGGCTTCATTTCTAAAACAGCAATAAATTGACTACATACCATATACATATATCATCAAATGTTCTTTATCACCAGATTCTCTCACATGGAATATATAAAAAAACACACAGACATTATCATTGTACTAAAATAACCTATCTGGTATTACATATCTACTACTTTGAGTAAACCGTGTGAAACGTTTAATGGATAAGTGATACTTCAACAAATATACATGTCAAGCGAATCAACAAAGACAAAGGTTTAAGGTCAAGTACACCACAATCCTACTCTTAAGATTAAATGCTGATTGAATTGGGAACTTCCTCTGGCAGAAGATATTCATACTTTCTGCTCATCTTCTCGTTTCTGTTACGAATCTTGGCGCTAATCCGTTTCAAATCTTTTCTAAATCTGAAAATGATAAAAGCAAGTTTGTGATACTGACCAACAGGTGCAAAGATTTTTCAATGTTTTATACAATATTCAAATTTCATCAGTCAAACTGAGGTCAAAGATATTTCCAACATCACCTAGTAGATTAATGAATGGTGAAGATAACGAACAGTGATAAATCTCATAATTCCTATAAGGAATACAAAATTAAGAGTTGGGCAAACACGGACCACTGGACAAACCAGAGGTGGGATCAGGTGCCAAGAAAGAGTACGCATCCCCTGTTGATCGGTCACATCCGCCATAAGCCCTATACATGTATCTTGATCAGGTCAACGGAGTTATTCGTAGTCAAAATCAGTGTGCGAAGAACGGCCTAACAATCTATGAAACACGCCAGACTCCATTTAACCCAATGATAGGTTGTATTGGCAAAGTAGATCGTTATAACGATCATAGAATTTGGGAAATGCTGACTTTAAATGAGGCTGTTGAAACCCCTGCAACATCAACTTGTTTGTCAATAGTCTGCTTCGATTTAAAAACTGACCAAACGCAGGACAAGCTCTGGCGTTTCGAATCTGTTGGTGTTTTTTCTTATATCTTAAAATCGAATTCTTGAGAAAAAGATGACAAAATATTTGACACAATTTTCAGGGAAAACATACACCATTTCATTTCGTAGAAAATCCCTAGTTAATATTATTTTCCTTCAGATTCATTAAGTCTCAAAGATCAATGAATGATGTGTCTTACTCTTCCACTAGCGCAACTGCTGCAGGATCGTACACGTACTCCACTTCAAAGTCCCCGAGGGCATTAGTGCTCCTTGCACTTAGAATTGTTGTGATGATCATCGTGTCCAATGTCGTAGATCTGTCAAGCAAAGCTTTCACAATTTCTCCTTCTTGCAATGGTGTCTGAAATTTAAATAGAATAGTGCACAAATTAATTTAGTATTTCCCCAATGTAGAAACCAGAGAAGGAAAATATGGGGTGAATCATTGTACCTTGTATTAAAGAATCAGCAGATTTTAAAAGATTTGAATGTATATGATGTGGTGCTGTGTGATGCATATGAACTTCAATGACACTGTGAAATAGACAGGATTGTAGACGTTCTATTTTTAGAACGATGATTGTCAGAGTTCAATAGAAAGATCATGCAATACCTGTTTACTCTAAATCTGTTACTATGTCATTTTCTAAAACTAAAACAATCTAAAAGATTGTATTAGTATAAATAGACTGTAAATTTTGTAATAAGCACTTTGTACTTTTACATCCGAGGATGGGATTAGACTGAAAACGACCGTCTTGTGACAACTTATATTCTCGTGTATGAATTCAGCTCGGCTGTTAACCAGCATCAGACACTGTTTCTGTGAACTTTGATTAGGGCTACTGTAAGTTGGTAATTTTTATTGATATATCTTTATGTAAATAATTGTAAATAAATTGTTAAATCTTTCAATGCGATTCAATTTCTGCTGGTCTTTGGATTTATTCTGAATCAAAACATTGTTATAAAAACTCCTTATTTTAGCTGCTATAATCCGGATAAATACATGTTGAAGATAGTTATTTAATCAGTAATACAGTAGTTTAATCTGCTTGAGTGTGAATAAGATGTGTACAGTAATTGACTGTGCCAATGTAGAATTTTTAGAATTACAAGACAAACGTTTCATTAACATATATATTACGGGTACAATATATCTACAGAAACGCCCCTTGTGGATCTTAATTACAGGTGCTCGGGGCTCTCCCTATAGAGACATCCCTTGTGGATCTTAATTACAGGTGCTCGGGGCTCTCCCTATAGAGACATCCCTTGTCGATCTTAATTACAGGTGCTCGGGGCTCTCCCTATAGAGACATCCCTTGTCGATCTTAATTACAGGTGCTCGAGGCTCTCCCTATAGAGATATCCCTTGTGGATCTTAATTACAGGTGCTCGGGGCTCTCCCTATAGACACATCCCTTGTGGATCTTAATTACAGGTGCTCGGGGCTCTCCCTATAGAGACATCCCTTGTCGATCTTAATTACAGGTGCTCGGGGCTCTCCCTATAGAGACATCCCTTGTCGATCTTAATTACAGGTGCTCGGGGCTCTCCCTATAGACACATCCCTTGTCGATCTTAATTACAGGTGCTCGAGGCTCTCCCTATAGAGACATCCCTTGTGGATCTTAATTACAGGTGCTCGGGGCTCTCCCTATAGACACATCCCTTGTGGATCTTAATTACAGGTGCTCGGGGCTCTCCCTATAGATACATCCCTTGTCGATCTTAATTACAGGTGCTCGGGGCTCTCCCTATAGAGACATCCCTTGTCGATCTTAATTACAGGTGCTCGGGGCTCTCCCTATATACACATCCCTTGTCGATCTTAATTACAGGTGCTCGAGGCTCTCCCTATAGAGACATCCCTTGTGGATCTTAATTACAGGTGCTCGGGGCTCTCCCTATAGACACATCCCTTGTGGATCTTAATTACAGGTGCTCGGGGCTCTCCCTATAGAGACATCCCTTGTGGATCTTAATTACAGGTGCTCGGGGCTCTCCCTATAGAGACATCCCTTGTCGATCTTAATTACAGGTGCTCGGGGCTCTCCCTATAGAGACATCCCTTGTCGATCTTAATTACAGGTGCTCGGGACTCTCCCTATAGAGACATCCCTTGTGGATCTTAATTTAGACCTATCATGCATTACGCCCAGGACTGTAGCAGTGAAACGGTTTTATCGTGGCAATTCTTGCCGCGATATAGCACCTCGGGTTTTATACGGAAGACCCACAACAGTCACGTCTAAATGTTGAACGTTTCGTGAAGGTGCAGTCAGTCACTACATATTCCTATGTATTAAGTGGAACGAGGTCAAGGCACGATTTTGGCTCGAACCTTCACACCCATGGTCATGAAGTAAAGTCTCTAACCACTATAAGTCACCACAGCCAATCACTGGGATGGTAGAAGAAAGTGAATGGACATCATCTACAAACACCACCGCCGTAAAATTGCTGAAATATTGCCAAAACGGCGTAAAACCATAATCAATCAATCGATATACAAACACTTCACAAAATTCTATACAACAATGTTGATTGATTGTTTGATTATTTTACGTCCCGTCGAGAATTTTTTCACTCATATTGTAGCCTTATATCTTTTAGGTAAATGGAGTAATCCGTAATAGAAATCAATGTCTAAAGAACGGCCTAACATTGATATGAAACAAGTCAGATAACATTTGACAGGCATTGGTATATTAGATCGTTATGTAGACCATAAAAAGATATCGTACCATTTCATCTTTTGATCAGTAGGAGGACCTTGATATACATGCATATAAAAAGCCCCTGTCTTGTTAATCCGCTGACATGGTGTCATATTACAAAGAAAACATGACACTGAAACAGTACATACATGTAATACGCCTGTGGCAAGCTTATGTAGGGTGTTTTCTTAAGCCACTAGATGAAACCCTGCGCAAGTGTGGGAAATCACAAATAATATTGCATAGAGGAAGGACTTTTTAATGCGTTTTTGAATTGTTGCGTACGTGTATTGAATGAAAGAAATCTTTAATTCAAATGAATTTAAGAACAATTTATGAATAATTGCGTGCATTAGTTCTGTTATATTTATTGATACCTAATACCGTACAGTAAATAAAACTTGATTATTAGGAAGTCACTTGGAGCTCCAAATTAAATGTTCCTTATGAAACATAAATGATCTCTCTCCGTATTGAAAATTAGATAATGATTTTACGAATGCAATTGTAATCCCGATTCCGTCATGCCGAATAGCTGATCAAAGACAAAATGAACGCTCGTTCATAATTTCAAAATTTGAAATTCGGTATTGCAAATGTGTTTATAATGGTAGTTTTTGGTTTCTTCTCGTCAAACACAATAATCAATTCAAACATAATGCACAATATGAATGACAAACAGAAAAACTTCTACATAGACAATGACTATTCGATATCTGACATATTGGACAGTTTTCGACTTATTTCTTACTTTCATGATCTGTGTCATCACAAAACGTGATCAACTCAGACAAACACTTGTTGTGTTTTTCCATGCGTTTGTACATATCAGTAACTGTTAATAAATTATTACAAAAAGTCTTAATAGTGACTTCTATAATCACGGGAAAAGATTAAGAACATCGAAAAATCGTATTCAAAAAATTGTCAGATCGTTATATGAAAAGACAAAATGTAAATTTGCTTCATTAAGAGTCTCTAAATAGAGTTTCTGGCAGAAATATTCATAACTTGAGATTATAAACCTCAATTTTTTCTGTCATTAAAAAAGTGAATCACAATTTTACAACCAAAAAAAAAAAACCAATTGAGAATTTGACACAATGACAGTTGTATTGGTACATCAGATTGTTATAACGACCATAGAATTTGCGAATTACTGAAAATAAACGAGCATATTGAAATTATGTGACAGCAACTTCATTGTCAGTAGCCTGCCTAGATTAAAAAAAACTGATAATACGCAGAACAAGCTCTTGGGTATCGAATCTCTTGAGAGACATTAAAGGGACTGATTCACGATTTTCCCCAAAATTTTGTTTTTCACTTTTGATGATCAGAATTTACTGTCTAATGTGTTTAAAAGATTTCACACAAAAATTAAGGTTATACATTATCACAGAAGCTCATTTTAGAGAGTTCATTTTTTGTTTTGTAAACAAAGATTGCGGTATGTTTTTGTTTACGAAATTTTCAAAAGAAATGGTTATCGATTTAAGTTTATTATATCTTTCACATTTCAAGCATTCTTCAGGTAAAATGTGTCATCTAAAAGTTAAAATTTGTGACTATGCAAAATTTAGATGCTTTATATTACAAAATTAACATTTCACTGGTGTTTTTGTATACATGAAAAGACTCGAGTCTTTGTTTACATAACACAGATTTAAGGCTAAAATATTGCTTTTATTTTTGCATTCAGAAGGTCAAAATGTTGGCTGTCAACATTAAATGAGTTATATTCTTAATGTTTCACATAAAAAATTAAAAAATATTTTGTTAAACAATCGTGAACCAGTCCCTTTAACACCATATGTGACAGAGAAATGGAAATAGAAACAGAAAACCCCTAAGGGACTGACAGAAAGACGAACAGACATTACTGTAAAATAATAAGTCGCATCTAAAGACGGACATATAAAATCAAACATTCACCTCAATTTGACAACTGTCTACTTCATCTCTCAATTGACCGCCATTCATGTTGTCGACTTACAACACTCTTTTTATATCTATCCATAAAAATGTGTGTGTGTGTGTGTGTGTGTGTGTGTGTGTGTGTGTGTGTGTGTGTGTTTCTCATCGTTGATACAGGGTACTTGTAACAAAGGTTACACGATTTTTCTAGTTAAATATTAAGAGTACCCAGGCTATAAAAAAATCAAATATGGCGACATAATCGCGATAGAGTTGACAATGTGAACTTTGATCTGACAAAACAACGTCTCAGTAACACTTGAACATAAGAATATATTTGCTGTCTTAGTGTTACGAAATTTACCCTTGTGATCAGTGTTACCTTGTCTTTTGGTGGGTTTCCTTTGATTTTGGTAGGATAGTTAGGAGGAAATCCGTACGCGTCATATTGAGGGAAGTTAGCTGCTGCGTGGACCACACTGCTGTTGAATATAACGGAAGTGAAGACGAGAATCAGTTGCTCAGCGGAGGTGAACTTTCCGTTTGTAAGTGGAACACCCTAACATAAAAAAAAAAAACAATGGGTAAAAATCTATATATTCTTCAAGTTAATTTCTTTTCACAAACGACGTCTTCATAAATACTATTACGGTATACCGATATTCCACAGCCTCCTTTAGACTTGTCAAGTGTTATTTCTCGTCCAAAGTTTTGAATTTCAGGATCATTGGTAATCTTTTCATCTGTATCTGTATGGAAATTCAAAAATATTTACATTGCTTTAAATATAACTCGATTCTAGAATGCGCGCATTTCCAGATTAAAGTAGATTGATGATAATATCCTACATTAAAAGTCACACATATGTGTATACATGTATCAATCATAAAATCATCCCGTTTGTCATAAAGTTGAATTGTAAGTTTGTCATTAATATCTACTTTCAATAAAATATCTATGTATGAAGCAGAGGTGGACGAGTCTGTGGTGTCTTTTATCTCGAGCTCGCAGGGATATATCGAATCAACATATGAATGAATATCATTATTGTTAATAGATAAAATGTCGTCGATATATTTAGATATCGAATTGAAGGTCACAGGAAGAGAGTTTTTCTCCTTACGTTCCATACATTCTGTAAATACTCACAGAAACACAGTGTTACTATCGTATATTATTTTTGTTTCTTGGATAATTTGATAAAAAAAAAATCTGTATATACAAACCGTAGTAGAGCTTGACATATTTGGTGACGTAGCTGCGAATGGCTTCATACAAATCCAAAGAGTCGTCACGCTGGTAAAAAGTTGGCAGAAGTTTTCCATCCGTAGGGTAAAGCTGTTGAAATTTATTTTTAAAACTTGACAAAATATGTCCTTTTGTTGGAATTAATATTACTTAGTTGAATGGACTGAATTTCAAGAGATAATGCACAATGAATATCAAGACATGTGATACTTTAGATGCTGATAGCAAGAGGGAGATGTGCAACGGTGGTGACAATGCTCACGTGATTGAGAGTTATTGCACTGCTAACTTTTATATGTTTTGGTGGTCTTTTTGTGGAGGCATGACTTCTTATTGAACGATAATATTACACTTGTGGATTTAATAAAAAGACAGCGCCAAGCAAATCACATGGGGAACTATCATTTTCCTACTTTATGGGTTTGGATTCATAATGCTTAAATTTCTATCTATCCTCTTGACATTGCATCGTGCCACACCGGCTTTGACACGTGTCTCGTTTTTTGTGTTCTCATCCGAAGGACCGCCCCATTTACTCGCCTCTTACAACAAACAAGGGGTACTGAGGACTTATTCTAAACCACGGGGACCATTATTTAAATAAACTATTACTTTGACTGAAATATTGAACAAGCTTTATGTCCAGTCTTCAATTTTTATTTCTCCTTCAAGTAGATGTGGTCCTTTATCTAGAGAAAATTGAGTCTGTAGAACCACGTCTTACGTACTAAATGAGTCTTAATTGTACGTAACGTTTATTCAAAATTGATGAGGAGTTAGTAGTAAAAGTCGTGTATGAAAAGTTGGCAAACAAATACGTGTAAGAAAAAGAATAGATTCTTTTGTTTGGCTGAGGAGATCTAAAACAACTCAACAAACCCCTCGCTGCTTTAGGAATTCAGGATACGTTCCCTCCACATCCAGTCTCCATGACCCCGTTCTACAATAAAAACATATCATAAGAGAATGATGTGCAGTAGACTACTTACTGCCACGCAAATGATATTTTCAGAAGGAACGGATGATTGATATGCTAAACTTAAGAATATCACCTAGTATCCTGTATTAGTCTGCCAGGTGAACTAACGTTTAGAAAATGCTACATTGTCCCATTAGAATTACCCATGCATAATGGGATTCTCAATACTAAGAAAGCCTTGAAAGATCAAACTGCTTTACATGTATGTCAGCGTCTTTATTTCATAATGTTAAATAATTAACAAAGGTACAGTTACTTCTTAGGTGTACGAAGTCTGTTACACCTCGGAAGTCCGTTAACGAAACGTATACTCTGCCGAGTTGCAGACCTTAGACTCCACTCACACAAAGTACATACCATGTTGAATGAATTACAAGAGCTGCAACAACTACCAGGATATTTATTTCATGAGGTTACAGTGTATAAAGGGGGAAGAAGCGGTGATAATCTAGTGTTATAAGGGGAAGGGATGGTGGTCATTCATTTGAAGATAATCTGAAGAACAGGAGAAGACAACACCATGGTTAGAAAGAAGGGAAAATTGTGGCGAATTAAGAAATGACTAATATGTTCGGGTGGTTGATGTATAAAACCAGAAAATTAAAGTGAAATTGCATGAATGCCAAAGTCCTTGTACATTTTTACTTGATGGAAGTATCAATAAAAATGTTCATTCTACCTCAATTGCTGCATATCTCCAATCTCATAAAAAAATTAACGATACTTTTATCGTAAAAAAGATCCAACTTGAGTTGAAATAGTATATAGGGATTAGGCTGTATTCATATCTAGAGTTTTCATATACTTGCCCCTTTATCGCGAGTTCCAGAACGCCTTTGCTTCCAACCACCATAGTTTTATCGATCCAACCTCCAGGAGACACCAGAAAGTTGAGGGCTCGGCTAAAGAAATCATTTACTAGTATTTGTATCATTACAGTTCACACAATGTTTTATTTAGATTGATGTCACTGGTACAATGTTTACTCTTCATATTATCAGCACTTATTAAACTTTTCAGAAATAAAATATACGTACTCATTGATTGCAATAATGTAGAGGAAATGTGGCGCCATCAGTTTGAACATTGGATGTGACGGAGAGAGACATCTATTGGATGCCACGCAGATACCTTCCATAAGGAGATGAGTGTAACCTGAAAGAAATTTATGGATATCCTTTTTAGTACCTAAAGACTATTATCAAAATGTACATACAGGTATGACCTTTATTTGCAATAAAAGGGTGTTTAAAAGTGTCATGGTTTTTTTTAAAAAGTGTCATGTTGTATACATGTGTCAGTGTTGTATACATGTGTTAGTGTTATATACATGTGTCAGTGTTGTATACATGTGTCAGTGTTGTATACATGTGTCAGTGTTGTATACATGTGTTAGTGTTGTATACATGTGTCAGTGTTATATACATGTGTCAGTGTTGTAACATGTGTCAGTGTTGTAACATGTGTCAGTGTTGTATACATGTGTTAGTGTTATATACATGTGTCAGTGTTGTATACATGTGTCAGTGTTGTATACATGTGTCAGTGTTGTTATGGTAAACAAATTACAATTTCACATTGTCGCCATTGCAGATTGTGCAATTAACATAAACTGATCATTGATCAATTAAGGAGAGAATTTTAAAAATAACTTTTCTTCTGTATACGGGTGGTTTCCGGTGGGTTTTTTTTTTTTTTACTTTATTCTGACTGGATATGAATCATTGTAAAGCTAAGTGGAAAGTTGTTTCTGCCTTTTATATATATCTAAAAATATGAAACAGAGCTTTACTGGAATAACGTAATGAAGAAGCGCAATAAGCTGGCCGTCAAACTAATTGTCATCTTACTTTAAAAACTACATTTCGGCCAAACATTTAAAGCTGCGCAATACATGGGGTTCATAAAAACCGCTTTAGAAACTTTACTGGAAGATGGCCTGTAGAAACCTATCATAGTGGAAAATGTTAAGTAAATGGGGCTATGAAATACTTAAGATATTGAACGTACGCAATGGTGTTATCTAAAACACATACTATATTAGCTGTAAAAAGTAAAATTTCCAGCTTGAAGGTATATGGAGAAATGGGCGATCTCCATGTTTATACATATCCATAGCAGAATGGTAAAATTATATAACGAACCTATTTAATATTTATATAAGGGACAAAACATTACTGTTACAGGAAAATATTCGCCTGCGTTTATTTCCGTCCCTTTCCCCTTCGTTGTCACAGGACGAATTTAAGAGTGGGCGAAACTGTTTTCTCTTGCATTTCTCTTTTAACACCACTATGTCTGATCGAATTTAAAACGGGGTGAAACTGTCAGCAAATGTTCCTAGAAAAGCGAAAATAACCCTGTATACGGTATATAAATTCCTTTAATATCATTATTATGTCTGAAACCAACATAATCCTTTCAGAGCAAAAAGGTTAAATAATACTGTCTAACGCAACAGACTATTAAAGAAATAAATTTCATTTTTGAAAATAAATGACGACATGAAACTGTGGCGCTTTACGCCAGCATACTTCTAAAGCGCGTTAGTGCATCATGAAAAATATGCCAGCTTCAAGCGTTGTTAATGTGATGTGTGCATTATTTAGTGCCCCTGAGAAGTTAACTGAATACGAATAATATAACTTCATCATCAGTAACATTTGGGCCCACGGTGGGTGTGACCGGCCAACATCGAATGCTTACTCCTCCCAGACATCTCACATCAAATCTAGTGTGTCTACATGAGTGTAGGAGTCCGTGTTTACACCACTCGTAATGTATTTTTTATATGATTTATGAGATAGATCACTGTTCGTGATATTCACGTTTTAATACGTATGTTGTTTGTGCCCTAACCAAGTCACAGTAAATCAGCTTTCCCTAACTATCCCTCACAAAAGGTAGTATGCCCCTGAGGATCATCATTGGGTTTTTTTCGTATTGCCCTGCACCCAATAAAGACCCGAAAATGTCTGGCAAAAATATCATGTGGCAAGTTTGCAAAATATCATACTCAGTACGATTATATTTAGGTAAACACCATACGTCCACGTTACATCACAGAGAATAACACAGGTACTAGTAGTACATACATATGCATGCATCTAACACTGCAATATATACCAAGTCATCCCGGTCACACCAATAATTACCGGTCAAACATTAATGGAATCATACCGATTGTTGGGCCGTTCTTACCACAAGGATTTTGATTACGGATAACTCCGTTTACAAGATAAAGTTATACGGCTAACGGCGATTGTGACCGGTCGACAGGGGATGCTTACTCCTCCTAGACACCTGATCCCACCTCTGGTATATCCAGGGGTCCGTGTTCGCCCAACTCTCTATTTTGCATTGCTTATAAGAGTTATGAGATTGATCACTGTTCGTTATCTTCACCTTTCACAACCCCACTCAAAGTTTTCTTAGATTTTTTTTGTAAGACTAAGACTTCCCATCCCCTGGCTAATTCGTACAAATCATTAAATCATTTTTACTCATAATTTCTCTGTTGAATAAAATACACACCAGTAGGCCTAGTAATAATAACACAACTATATTTGTGGTACATGAAAAGAGTGAAAATAAGGAACAGTGATAAATTTCAAATCTTATGAATACAAAATCGGAAACAGGCCAAACACAGATCCCTGGAAACACCAGAGGTTGGATCAGGTATCTAAGAGGACTAACCATGTTGATCGGTCATACCGACCTTCAGTCATAGTAATACACATTTCATGGCAAAACTCTCGCAAATGTCAATAAAGCCAAATACATGTACTTAGGAGTGACCATTCAATCAGATCTTAAATGAAATGAAATGCAAAAACATTACCTAAAAATCAAGCAACACTTACGGATTTCTTAAAAGGAGTTTAAACATCAAATCGACCTCAGTGAAGGAGTAAGCATATAAAGCATTAGTAAGACCTTCATAAGAATATGCCTGATTATATTCGAACTCTCCATTGCTGAGGAAAGGAATGAAATCGAATCATTTAAGTATCACACTGGTTTATACACGTAAAGCAACCTCCAGTTTGAGACAGGATTACCCACGTTCAATGGACAAAGCTAGCAGACAAACTTCTCACGTTCATTCTGTACAAAATAGTAAATGAAAAACATAAAACAGACAGATTTGCTATTTCCCTGAGATTCTCCCGCAACATGCATACACTCATGTTCTCAATTCAAATTCCATCATGTAGGACCCAAATTAGGCAAAATTAATATTCAGTATTCCTACGAACTTTGAAAAAAATAAAATTGTGACGAGCGTCTCGTATGATACGATCAAAGCAGATTTTTCAGTCTCAACTTGGCCTAACTTATTATATCAATGCCTGTAAATATGTTAACTTTAAAAATTATGTTATGAAAACATATCTTGCAGAAGCAGCCCATTGTCAAGTTAAAGGCAACGAACTATTCAGTAGGGGTACTGTAATTGTACAAAATATTATTCTTTCTTTTTTTTTTTTCCTTTTTTTTTTTTTTTACAAAACCAATATATACATATATATACCTTAGTAACCACTGCACCATTTCACTTCGAGAGAAAAAACCCAACTTAACAACACGTATTTATACCAGGACTGTGCAAAATTTTGTTAATTGTAATGAAAGCCCACCTTCATCCAAATACTGTTTACTTCGAAGACTTATATGCAATAATAACAAAATAGACAATGATAACTTTCATTCATATGTCAAATCGATAAATCCGTGTGAACTCGAAATAAAAGACACCACAGGGTTGTCTACTTCTGCTTCATACTTAGATGTTTTATTGAAAGTAGACATTAACGGCAAACTGACAAATCAACTATATGAAAAACGGGTCGATTTCAGCTTTTCCATCATCAACTTCCCATATTCATATAGGAATATTCCATTATCACCTGCATATGGTGTTTATATCTCTCAACTGATTCGACACGCAAGAGTTTGTTCTGCGTATGGTCAGTTCTTAAATCGAAGAAAACTACTGATAAACAAGTTGATGGTACATAAGTTTAAACAGTCTCGATTAAAGTCAGCAGTTCGCAAATGATATGGTCGTTATAACGATCTAGTTCACCAATACAACCTATAATTGGGTCAAATGCTGTCTGACGTGTTTCATACCGATTGGTAGACCGTTCTTGGCACACTGATTTTGACTACGGATAACTCCGTTTACCTAATCAGGATATAGGGCTGACAGCAGGTATGACCTATAGGCACCTGATCCCACCTTTCGTGTGTCCAGGGGTCCGTGTTTGCCCAACTATCTATTTTGTATTAATAGCTTATGGGATTTATGAGATTGATCACTGTTCGTTATCCTCACCTTTCATACATGTACTTGTCATTTCAATGAGCACGATGAAAAATGAAGAAACGAAGTGAGATGGACTATAGGAAGTTGACAGACAAACACACAGAAAAAAAAACCGCCTCTTAATTTTTCTATAGTGGACACGAAAATACACACAATGCTTAAAAACTGGAATCGGGAGAATTATCATATCTGTACTTTCTAAAGAAAGTTGACATTTGGTTGTATCTTTTTGATGCCGTTTCGCTTTTGGTCATGGTGTCATGATATAAATTCTACCCCACCTAGCAGTTGATATAAAAGAAGAACTTCATCGAAATGGGAAATGACCTGTTTGATATCTAAATAGCTTACGTCCTAGTACAACTTTATAACAGTCACGGTTTATTACCTAAATACGTTATGGATTAGTGGCAAAAAAATTCTGTTTTTATTAATTAAACAAAGAAAAACATGCGCAAAACAAAGAAATATATGTCTATAAAATAAAAAAAAATGCAGCGATTAGTTTTCTTGTGATCTTTTCACAATTCAAAAGAAGGGATGCATTTAATGCATATCAATTTAGTAACTATAAATAATAATATTGATAATGATAATAATGATATTGATAAGACACACATATGCAAGAGGATATAAAAAAAATACCAATAGTCCATAAAAATATCCCCTTTATCTTCAGGAGAGGGACGGGCCCATCAGAGGGTGGGTCTAGACATTTAATATTGATAACACTCAAAAGAACTTGAAAGAAGAATTATATCTAGATGGGCCGTGGCCTGATGGTATTTTTGTAAAATTGTTTATTATCTAAAGGGGCTATGGTCTATTGATAGTTTGATAACAATTGTTTAATACCTAAACGGGCTATGGCCTGGTGATAATTTGATAATGGTTGTTTATAATCTAAATGTGATATCGTGGCCTACTGGTAAGTTGATGAAAATTGATGATAATTAAGGGTTATGTCCTGGTAGTAATTTGTTAATGATTGTTCATTACCTAAATGGGTTATGGCCTGGTGGTAATTAGAGTCGCCCACGTTGTACCACATTTTTGCAATCAGCCAAGTATACGGAGGGTCACTGGGAATAAAAACCTGAAATATGGGAATTCCAATATTAATAGAGATTCTGTTTAAACGTAGCATGGTGATATAATTTCATATACATATAGAATAGAATAATCAACGTGTATTCTCACTACTTTATACTAAACGCCGATCTGAAAAGTTCAACTACATGTACGACGAAACACGTATCTTGCTAATATCATGCATTTATTGGTTTAAGAAGAGCCCTTTACAGGTTATCAGTTCAGTTCACAAATTCAAAGAAAATCCCTTATTGGGTAATATATTTATTGGCTTTAGGATATCCCATATTGGGTTATCGGGTCGATTGTTTGGGAATATCTTTTACCAGATTATAAGATAAGATTACATCCTTATCTTGGTGAGATCCCTTAACGGGTTGTGACATCAGTTTATTGATTTCAAAAGACCCCTTACCGAGTTGTCACTTCATTTATTGATTTCAGAAGATCCTTTAACGGGTTGTCACACCAGTGTATTGATTTGGGAAGATCCCTTACCGGTTGTTACATCAATCTACTATGTATCGGAATGTAAGTTTATTGTGAAGATCTCCTATCGGGTAATCGGGTCAATTAATTGATTCGGGAAGATCCCTTACCGGGTTGTCAGGTCCCTTCTGCTGGAAGAGTTGTATAGCCACTGGCATCAACTGCCCTTTACCATCCACAAAGAACAATGCAATAGGGAGAGGACACTACACCAGGAAAAAAATTCATTAGTTAATTAACCTTCAAGCTGTATACCAATACATCGTGGAGCTGTAGATACTTAGAAATATTCTACATATGACCAGATGACATGCATGTATATCAGATTTCAGTTTTGATATTCATACTTTTAACAATGATACATATCTATAAACTGATTTTTTTTAAAACTTCCTTATATATTAAAATACACAAGGACATTGATATAAATTGTCCATTTCCCAACTTACAATATAACCTTCGACTAGAGAAAGTCCTTCCAGGATATCGAGATCGATGATAAAGAGACGTTTGTCGGCGATGGCTTGAGATATCGTCAAACCCTCAAGAAAAGGCTTGATCATCTCTTCCGTCACTCCAAATCTGATTTTAAAATTGCATAATATCAAAAATCGTAATTGTTTAACAAGAGTTGTCATAGCCCACCGGGAAGCATGACTCCGATTGATTATTACCAATCATTCCCGTGATTTGTGAAACACTCTTTGGAATGAAATATAACTACAGGCTATTATGGCAAGTTTTTGAGTGTTAACTTAGAATTTAGTGTTAGTACTAGAAGATAATGCTTCATATTTATTGTTGAAATATTGAAATATTAAAACCTATTGGATCAAACTACACAGCTAGAATTAAAGGTTGTAAAATGTAGGTCATGATTCATAGTAGAGGTCAAGAGGTAAAAGGTATTGGTACTTAATGAGGTATCTGAATGTGAAATTTCAAAGCTTTATCCACCTTGTGTCAAAAGATAGAGCCTAACTGAACGTTTTGAATAATAGGCAAAATGAAGGTCACATCAAGGTCACTGGGTTAAAAGTCTAAGTACCAAAGTAATTGCCTCTTCATGAGGCATATATATGCAAAATATAAAAACCCTATCCCCTTTGGTTCAAACAATATATTGTAGATTCTGTTGTAGTTTAATATGCGCATTTGTTTCCTATTAAGTCTCAACTTATTCATTCAATGAAGATTAAAGTTCAATATAGATGTTAACAATGTTTTCTCACTTATGGTGATGTAAAGAAATCATCTTTCTCGGGATTTCACAAAATTAAGACTTCTTTGAAATCAAGCATGCCGTGTCCTTGACGGACAATTGTGAATTTTGTAGTTGTTTAATATGCGTATATGTTCCCTATAAAGTCTCAACTTGTGAATATTCGTAGATTGAAGTTAAATATGTTAACAATGGTTTCTCACTTATTTGGTATCTCTGTGCACAGACGAATGAGATTGGGATTGACGCTGTTTAGTCGTTGCCATCCAAAGCTGACATCACTTTCCCAGTCCTCCATCCCCTGTTTGATTAAATGATCGCCATCGGATAACTATTTCAAATCATAAACTCTCAATTTGTTTATTAGTAGATATCTACTGGTACAGTTTATGTTACCTTTGGAATTCCGAATGATTTGGAGTAAACACCTTTCAAATCATCTAAGGTTTCCCACGACCCGTCGCCAAATACCATCTCTAATGCTTTGCCAGCAATCAAGGTGTATTTTCTTTTCAGCAGATCCCACTTTTACATAATGGAAAGAAAAAATGAATCCTTGTCATAGATGGAAGTTGGTTTTGATTTCAGTTGGCGACTGTTCCAGAAAGGGAATGTATGCATGACAACCAGAGAATTAACTGATATGTTTAAGAAATAAATTTCATTTTGTAAAACGCATCAAGGCATAAACTGCGACGCTTCACTAGTTAAGGAGAAATGCTACACCAGAGAAATTTGATATGGACGAAAAGGGGGGATATGTACAATACTTTCAAATTTACTTATAAATCATTTCGTCAA
Source organism: Ostrea edulis (assembly GCF_947568905.1). NCBI lineage: Eukaryota > Metazoa > Mollusca > Bivalvia > Ostreida > Ostreidae > Ostrea > Ostrea edulis. Next base: position 70,832,634 of record NC_079168.1, on the reverse strand, counting down.
AAAAGGAGTTTTAGTAGAAAGCAATCTGAAAAAATTGAAATCTCCGTTGAACTCGAACTCACGATCTACAGTTCAGCAGGCGATGAAATAAGAAATGAATAAACAAATATTGTTGATACTTATATTTTCATTCATGTTTTAAAAGGAAATCAGCCATTTTTAGATGCAGAGTACTTCCTTATGTACATGTACAGTATGTTGGCACGAAGCGTTACATATATATTTACATTCACCAATGTTTTGTCAATTAATCGTTTGCTATAGTTCAATTGTCATATACATGAATTATATTTACATTACGAAGAGTCTGGCTTTGTATGGGAAGTTATATTCAGGACATATACATCGATGCATTTTTGTTATTTTTACAATTTAAATATAAATGTCTAGACTATTCGCATTTCCGGCGATACATAAAGAGTGGAAACATGGGTAAAGTTCCTGTACATTACTCCATCATTTATATATCCCCAATAAAACAAATATTCTTGTAATGTATTGCTAAAATACAGACTAGGCAGTATCAAGAAAATATTTAATTCTCACCTTTGCACCATCAGAAAACATTTCATCATCGGGGACCTTCTTAATCTATAATGAAATATGAAAGATATTGAAATAAATGCATACTTTCATAATTAGAGACAAGTTTTGATACGTATCATAATTATCACCTGTACGGGTAAATTTGGAATTTTCTCTTCATACTCGTACAATTTCCTTTTCTCCTCGAGTTCAGAATTTCTCTGCTTCGGTCGTGGATCAGACTGAGGTAAAAATGTGTCGTGTCGTCCAAAGTATGTATCAACGCCAGGGCGAATCCACCGAAGAATTGGAAAAACGGATGTTTTTCCGCTTTTCTGGTTGGTCACCTCCACTTTTTCGACAAACCAATCACTGTACAAGCCTGCTTCGTCTCTTCGCAACTGGATCTCGGTCACTTCGGGAATGTCTGTGTCATCAATAATTGTGAAGACGTCTATTTGATTTCGTTCAAAATCATTTCTAAACCAGTTATCCAAAGTGGCAGGTTTGGTTTTCTTTCCAGAATTATCCAGCAGAACTATCTGTGTGTTAGCATCAGTACCTGCCCCAGCTCTGTCCCCCGTTTTTACTTTAATATCATAGGTTGTCATTGTATTCGATTAAGCTGTTAACCCTCTTCGTCGACGTGCAAGTCGGTAATGAGCAAAATATGAAGGGATGTTTTGACTAGAGTTATCGTGGATACGGAACACTTCAGTAACTTCCTTCCTACAAAACATCCAGGATCACGTTTATCAAAACCACAAAATTGTACATGCACTTTTCTAAGGTAATTCTAATAATTTTGATGGATCTGTGCTTTTGCTTTGAAGGTGTGATCATGAATATGACAATTACTAATGAGATGAGCGTGATTAACATGTGAAGCTGGCGACAATTGAAATAGAGACTTTTACAGCGTTTTCTCTCCGATCGTCTTCCAAATAGCGCGCCAAGCCCAAATACTAGTTCAGAAAGAGAAAATCGATGTTTCCACCAGTTGTCGTCTGGAGAAATTTAAGTGTCAACTTTTTATTTAAAATAGGAATATGCTAGGAGATATCTTTAAAATGTTGCCATTTAAACACATACAAGAAAACAACTTGACGTCTGTCAGATATACCAGGCCGCAGAAGATGAAAGAACCCATTCTACTATTTCATTTTTATTTTTTTTTAGATCGGACTATACTGACGTTATGCATTTTGTACATCCCTTCAGGACGAAGATTTTAATTATGATGCCATACTTAAGTTAAAGCAATACAAGCTGTAACTGGAGGTAAATAAATTAGATATAAGAATAGAAATAGAATGACATCTTGAATATGTATTATTTAATTGAATCAGAGTGGGTCTGAAGCTATAAACCCGTCAAATCAGCAGAAAATGCTGATTCATGAATTAATGTATTCCTTGTTTATTGTCATAAGCCCACATAATATACAATGTAGAGACTTACATATGATATAATCCAATACAAGCATGTGTGAGAGAAAATGAAGTACAATATCCGACAATGAGCTAACCATGAGAGCTATCTCTCTCCATAATAAGTTTTATAAATCTACATAGTTTTACGTTTATTTTTAAGGTTTACAGCTTATCAGTACAATATTATGAACACTAAAAAATGGTGGTGGTACATTTACTGGAGAACAAATACGTACATTAACTTAGTTACAAATATTGTAATCATGGATTACAACTTTCTCTTAGTGTCAAATTTTTAAAAGTTACAAAGATTTTTTAAGCTTCCCGTGTCAAACAATCGTAGTAATTCACACGTTGATGGTTTTTAAAATAATAGTATTCCTTAATCATTTTTTCGTAATTCTGTATACATGTATACAGAATAAACTAATATAAAATAGTACTCATCTTCAACACTATTTACACAAGAAATACAACATCTATTTGCTCTGATTGCATTGTAATATCTACCTGTTTCTATGGCTAAATGGTGCGAGGATAATCGTATTTTAGGTATACCTATACAACCTATCATTGGGTCAAATGCTGTTTGACGTGTTTCGTATCGATTGTTAGGCCGTTCTTGACACACTGATTTTGACTACGGATAACTCCGTTTACCTTATCAAGATATAGGGTTCACGGCAGGTGTGACCGGTCGACAGGGGATGCTTACTCCCCCTAGGCGTATGATCCCACCTCTGATGTGTCCAGGGGTCCGATTTTGTCCAACTCTCTATATTGTATTGCTTATAGGAGTTATGAGATTGATCACTGTTCGATATCTTCACCTTTCATGCACTTTTGCGACTTTACAGGAATTAATTTTCTAAGAGAACACTGAAGGTATAATCCATTAATTAAATATTCATCAAATAAACATTTTCTTTAATTTTCAATGTTTGAAAAAATATTTTGCTTAGCTTGGTCAAAAATTCTATGTTGTACAATTTGCAACAAATGCTTGTTAATTTTTTGTATTGATCCAAATGTCATTAAATCCAAAATCTATTAGAATTTTCTTGAAATCATGAAATTTCTTATTCGGTATTTTTCACAATCAATCTACATATCTTCATAATAATTTCTGATTGTACGTATACAATTTTCGCCACGAATGACATTGCCCAAAACTTTACAATAGTAGATATATACATGTAAGATCCCCCATGGTTTGTGGTTGGGTATGATTATCATCCAACGAGTTTTGTGTTTTCTATCCCCAAGCCTTGGTGAGAGGATAGAAAACACACAACGAGTTTGATAATAATCATATCCAACCACAAACCATGGGAGATTCTTTTTATTACATATTTTATCCCAACAGACCATTGAATTCGCATCTCCAAAATATCCTGTTTTGTTTACCTCAACCCGAACTACATTCGTAGCGTTACCATTACGCCGCTACAAATAGTTCGTTGGGAACTATGAATAAAAATGAATATTGACTGTCATAATGTTCATTTCATAAAAGAACATTTTAAGTGAGAAAAAATTACATCTAAGAACATTTCACTTTGAAGTTGTGTGATTATTCATGTCATCTGAATCCGTGTCAGAGATGACGCGCAGTTTCTTTGGATTGTACATAGTTGCACGTGTGAATGTTGATGAATTTTCCACCATGTATATCGCGATCGTCATTCAGAGAATTTGTATATTTCCTGTGACATGGTGGGTCGTGGATATGTCATTGTTGTTCTTGTGTTTCTTACACCAGGGGCCCGTTTCACAAAAAGGTGTAAATTTGGGGTGTAACTTAGGCTGAGTAACTAATTTACGCCAAAATTTAGGCCGGCCTAAATCGCATTTCAGAAAGGAGCGTAATACTGGGCGTAAATCCGAGATAGTATACCTGCCTTGGACCAGACTTTGAGCATGTGCAATTGCTATACGTTTTTGGTTTCGAGACTATTCTAAAAGATTGAGGTGGATCAAAATGGTTTTAAAAGCTCTAAAGGAATTTTAAACGAATTTTGCTGAGAAATTAACTAAATATACTAACAATGTAATGTAATTGATAAATAAGGCAAAATTTTCAGATTGTTTAAATCAAATACATATTATTTGAGACATGTTATGTGCGTAACATCATAGGAACATGATTTTGTCTGTAATAATGATATTGTGAGTACATACTATACTACCCTCTATTTAATAAAGAAAAACCAACTTAATTTTAATAAAGGTGGTAGAATATAGATCCCTAATATCATTATTACAGACAAAATTATCGGCTCCCGTGGTAACATATCAATTGAAATTAAGAAAACTCTTCTTTTTTTCAAACATCAACCTTAAATTATTTTTGAAACAGAAATTTAAATTCCATTATTTAATTACATCAGTAAATGGCCACCCACCGTAAAGAAGAGTAAAGGAAATTATTGATTGTGTCGTATATTCCTCTGAATGATACTGCACATTTCAATAAACTATATTACATGTATGTAGACTCAGCCCCAATGAGTTTCTATATTTGAATTTATTAAGCTGTGGTTGTTAATAAAATGAATTTTTAAAGCATGAATAAATGAAATATGAAGCTATAATTGTATCTACTGTATTTATATCACCTACGTTGTTCCCTCTTATTAAAGTTTAAAATATACTCTGACAGTGGCGGATTTCGGGGGGCGGGGGTGTCTGACCCCTAAAATTTCGAATCTAAGGTAAATCAAGATCTCTTACTTAGAAAAATTTAAACGATAAAGGAAGCAATACTTTTCGTTCACTCTCGGAGAAATAAATGACAAAATCTTTTGATTTATTGAATTACTTTTATTGGAATACATTTGTTCCAAAAACCCTTAAAAATTTGTGTCATTTTATTAATTTCACTTTATCAAAAATGACTACATAGGAGACATATTTCAAGCCCTTTAAATAAAATCTGCAAAATCCAGGAGCTTCAGGGGGCTCAAGGCGGACCCTAGACCCCCTACCTAATAGAGTTGCACCCCCTAACCGCAATTCCTGGATTCGCTCCTGCACTAGACAAACGGTAGATCTACATGTATTACATATTTTGTCAGTATGTATATTGCGTGTATAACTTCTAGATTTCAACAGTGCATTCCAGGAAAGCATGTATATTTCGTGTATTGCTACTGTCGTCTGATTCAGTATTCAATACAATAATATAATGGCGTCTTCAAATTTACAGAGTAAAATCACAGGTGCTTGGGGCATAATATATAAATACACATCTAAACTGATACATATAAGTATAAGGTTAGGTGTGAATTCATATATTATGAACCAAGCACCTATGAGCAAAATTGGACGGCTGATGAAATACAAGTGCTACCATCAGCGATTCGCGAAAATAGTGATATTCTGTTTGCAAACTTTTCTAGTGATATCTCTTTGGAGAAAAAGAAGGGAATCTGGAACGAATCACCAAATAGTTAGTAATCTAGAGTTGAAATATCAGATGAATATTAAAACGAAAGAATGCTAATACATTAAATTTTGTTGTTCGAATTTAACAACCCCCACTTCCCCCCAAATTTAAAATAAGGACTCAATATGTAGTCGTTATCCTCTTTCATATATTATCATCATAACTTGGAGGATATAAAAATTGTAAATTATGGGTCAGTAGATACAATTCCTTTTTTTAAAAACTTGTTTGATTGGAAAGAATAAATTTCTAGACAGTCAACATTAATGTTCCATGATTGTAAAATAGAATTATTCTAAAACATGCATGTGATTTTTTGCATAAATGAAAGTCAAATTAAAAAATTTCAAAAATGAAAGCTTCCAATATTCTCATCAGTTATACATGTACAGCAGTTGCCCATAAGTTTGTTCCCAGAAACATTTTTCATACAAAACAAAACAATTTTTCAAATAGTAGGTGCGACTTTATTTTATTTATTATTTTTTACAATAAATTGATGCGATGGATTCCACTTTTAAACAGAATTTTTTGAAGTTTATAACGATAGCAATTAGATATTTCTGATATGGATTTTTTTTTAAATCAATTTGATTTATAGTCAATTTGACCGGTCTCTGAAAACCCTTCCTCTTATTTTCTACCGCTGTCTGCGTTGCTTCAAATTCAACACAGTCGCCATTATTCGTTTAGTTGTTTACAGACTAAGAGTTACACCTAGTCATGAGCAGGCCTAAATTCAAGCCCTAAATTTAGTCGGGTGCAAACGTAGTCTGCTTTATGAAACGCAATTTAGTCCGGTTTTTTGATGTAGTCCTGTTTTTACTCCCGACTTAGCTTATGTCTGGTCGTAAGCCTTTTTGTGAAACGGGCCCCTGTTATATATATATATATATATATATATATATAAGCTCTAATTTCTTCAATATTTTCAACCTGTTTCCAAATCATTTTTACAACAGTGGTCAACAACTGGCTCTATTGATATGACTATAAGTTTAAAATTATGTGGAGCTGAAGGCTCCTGTTTATACTGTTGGAAAAGATTTGAATATAGCTATCAAGAGTATCATCATCCATGAAATCGTGCAAAGCGTTATCGCGCTGTGGTACAATACACATTACATATTGAACAACCCTCGTATGTAGTGTTACACAGTGGAGACTGAGAGATAGTGTTACACAGTGCAGACTGAGATATAATGTTACACAGTGGAGACTGAGAGATAGTGTTACACAGTGCAGACTGAGAGATAGTGTTACACAGTGGAGATTGAAAGATAGTGTTACACAGTGGAGACTGAGAGATAGTGTTACACAGTGGAGACTGAGAGATAGTGTTACACAGTGGAAACTGAGAGATAGTGTTACACAGTGGAGACTGAGAGATAGTGTTACACAGTGGAGACTGAGAGATAGCGTTACACAGTGGAAACTGAGAGATAGTGTTACACAGTGGAAACTGAGAGTGTTACACAGTATAGACTGCGAGATAGTATTACACAGTGCAGACTGAGAGATAGTGTTACACAGTTGAGATTGAGAGATGGTGTTACACAGTGGAGACTGAGAGATAATGTTACACAGTGGAGATTGAGAGATATTATTACACAGTGGAGACTGAGAGATAGTATTGCACAGTGGAGACTGAGAGATATTGTTACACAGTGGAGACTGAGATATAATGTTACACAGTGGAGGCTGAGATATAATGTTACACAGTGGAGACTGAGAGATAGTGTTACACAGTGGAGACTGAGAGATAATGTTACACAGTGGAGACTGAGAGATAGTGTTACACAGTGGAGACTGAAAGATATTATTACACAGTGGAAACTGAGAGAGTGTTACACAGTATAGACTGAGAGATAGTATTACACAGTGGAGACTGAGAGATGGTATTACACAGTGAAGACTTAGAGATAGTGTTACACAGTGGAGACTGAGAGATAGTGTTACACAGTGGAGACTGAGAGATAGTGTTACACAGTGGAGACTGAGATATAATGTTACACAGTGGAGACTGAGAGATAGTGTTACACAGTGGAGACTGAGAGATAGTGTTACACAGTGGAGATTGAGAGATAATGTTACACAATGGAGACTGAGAGATAGTGTTACACAGTGGAGACTGAGAGATAATGTTACACAGTGGAGAGTGAGATATAATGTTACACAGTGGAGACTGAGATATAATGTTACACAGTGGAGACTGATAGATAATGTTACACAGTGGATACTGAGAGATAGTGTTACACAGTGGAGACTGAGAGATAATGTTACACAGTGGAGACTGAGAGATAATGTTACACAGTGGAGGCTGAGAGATAATGTTACACAGTGGAGACTGAGAGATAATGTTACACAGTGGAGGCTGAGAGATAATGTTACACAGTGGATACTGAGAGATAATGTTACACAGTGGAGACTGAGAGATAATGTTACACAGTGGAGGCTGAGAGATAATGTTACACAGTGGAGACTGAGAGATGGTATTACACAGTGGAGACTGAGAGATAGTGTTACACAGTGGAGGCTGAGAGATATTGTTACACAGTGGAGGCTGAGAGATAGTGTTACACAATGGAGATTGAGAGATATTATTACACAGTGGAGACTGAGAGATAGTATTGTACAGTGGAGACTGAGAGATAGTGTTACACAGTGGAGATTGAGAGATAATGTTACATAGTAGAGACTGAGAGATATTATTACACAGTGGAGACTGAGAGATAGTATTGTACAGTGGAGACTGAGAGATAGTGTTACACAGAGGAGATTGAGAGATAATGTTACATAGTAGAGACTGAGATATAGTGTTACACAGTGGAGATTGAGAGATAGTGTTACACATTAGAGACTGAGATATAATGTTACACAGTGGAGATTGAGAGATAGTGTTACACAGTGCAGACTGAGAGATAGTGTTACACAGTGGAGATTGAGAGGTAGTGTTACACAGTGGAGACTGAGAGATAGTGTTACACAATGGAGACTGAGATATAATGTTACACAGTGGAGACTGATAGATAGTGTTACACAGTGGAGACTGAGATATAATGTTACACAGTGGAGATTGAGAGATAGTGTTACACAGTGGAGATTGAGAGGTAGTGTTACACAGTGGAGACTGAGAGGTAGTGTTACACAGTGGAGACTGAGAGATAGTGTTACACAGTGGAGATTGAGAGGTAGTGTTACACAGTGGAGACTGAGAGATAGTGTTACACAGTGGAGACTGAGATATAATGTTACACAGTGGAGACTGAGAGATAGTGTTACACAGTGCAGACTGAGAGATAGTGTTACACAGTGGAGACTGAGATATAATGTTACACAGTGGAGACTGAGATATAATGTTACACAGTGGAGACTGAGATATAATGTTACACAGTGGAGACTGAGAGGTAGTGTTACACAGTGGAGACTGATAGATAGTGTTACACAGTGGAGACTGAGAGGTAGTGTTACACAGTGAAGACTGAGAGATAGTGTTACACAGTGGAGACTGAGAGATAGCGTTACACAGTGGAGACTGAGATATAATGTTACACAGTGGAGACTGAGATATAATGTTACACAGTGGAGACTGAGAGGTAGTGTTACACAGTGGAGATTGAGAGGTAGTGTTACACAGTGGAGACTGAGATATAATGTTACACAGTGGAGACTGAGAGATAGTGTTACACAGTGGAGACTGAGAGATAGTGTTACACAGTGCAGACTGAGATATAATGTTACACAGTGGAGACTGAGAGATAGTGTTACACAGTGGAGACTGAGAGATAGTGTTACACAGTGGAGACTGAGAGGTAGTGTTACACAGTGGAGACTGAGAGATAGTGTTACACAGTGGAGACTGAGATATAATGTTACACAGTGGAGACTGAGAGGTAGTGTTACACAGTGGAGATTGAGAGGTAGTGTTACACAGTGGAGACTGAGATATAATGTTACACAGTGGAGACTGAGAGATAGTGTTACACAGTGGAGACTGAGAGATAGTGTTACACAGTGCAGACTGAGATATAATGTTACACAGTGGAGACTGAGAGATAGTGTTACACAGTGGAGACTGAGAGATAGCGTTACACAGTGGAGACTGAGATATAATGTTACACAGTGGAGACTGAGATATAATGTTACACAGTGGAGACTGAGAGGTAGTGTTACACAGTGGAGATTGAGAGGTAGTGTTACACAGTGGAGACTGAGATATAATGTTACACAGTGGAGACTGAGAGATAGTGTTACACAGTGGAGACTGAGAGATAGTGTTACACAGTGCAGACTGAGATATAATGTTACACAGTGGAGACTGAGAGATAGTGTTACACAGTGGAGACTGAGAGATAGTGTTACACAGTGGAGACTGAGAGGTAGTGTTACACAGTGGAGACTGAGAGATAGTGTTACACAGTGGAGACTGAGAGATAATGTTACACAATGGAGACTGAGAGATAGTGTTACACAGTGGAGACTGAGAGATAATGTTACACAGTGGAGACTGAGAGGTAGTGTTACACAGTGGAGACTGATAGATAGTGTTACACAGTGGAGACTGAGAGGTAGTGTTACACAGTGGAGACTGAGAGGTAGTGTTACACAGTGGAGACTGAGAGATAGTGTTACACAGTGGAGACTGAGAGGTAGTGTTACACAGTGGAGACTGATAGATAGTGTTACACAGTGGAGACTGAGAGGTAGTGTTACACAGTGGAGACTGATAGATAGTGTTACACAGTGGAGACTGAGAGATAGTGTTACACAGTGAAGACTGATAGATAGTGTTACACAGTGGAGACTGAGATATAATGTTACACAGTGGAGACTGAGAGGTAGTGTTACACAGTGGAGACTGATAGATAGTGTTACACAGTGGAGACTGAGAGATAGTGTTACACAGTGGAGACTGAGAGATAGTGTTACACAGTGGAGACTGAGAGATTGTGTTACACAGTGGATACTGAGATGTATGAATGCTCATATGTCATATGTGAGGAATTTTCTTTGTATGTTTTAATTTTTCTGTAAATCATAATGATTTATGATTAAGTGAGCGAATTGGTAAACTTAAAATTTGTGAAATTACAATCACATTCCCTAAAATGATTGCTCCTGAGCAAAATGATTAACAGCTTATAATTTTTCCCAGTAACTTCACATTAATTATTACAGAACAAATCCTGTGTAAAAAAGAAATTAACTGATGTCTAATATATGCTCTGGTATTGCTCCTTCTTTGTGCTAAGACAATTCATTCTCAAGAACCAGAGGAACCTGATCTTGTCTCGATATAAGATTAATCGCTGAAAGCCTTCCTGTTGTGATATCTTGGATCCGCCATAATGATTATTAACGCGTTACAGTAAACAGCGAAGAAAATCGAAAAATGTTGACAGTTTTATTTTATATTACTTTATGCATATGCAAAGTGTTTCTTCCATCTTTATTATGTCTACAATCAATAACGTCAACGTGTATGTCCTTTACACAGAATCTGGTGCATATGCTGAAAAAATGCTGTCACGTGTGAACTCATGCAAAATGCACAGACATAAACTTAATCATCGTCTGGATTTCTTCCCAAAAACTATCGAACAGTATAACAATTAAAACAAGAAACCGTAAAGCTTTATTTTTCATGATCATGACCAAACTCATCAGAAATAAATAAATTGTTTTATGTTTTGCAGTTTTAGAGGATTGTTGGCACTAAAAGACCCGTCTCTTACTTCATTATTGTAGATATTTTATCTTACCTGTGGAGGCATCAATGCAGAAGACCATATATCAAAATACGTGTGTCGCACGTGAATTAACAAAATTAGACCAATACAAATCCTTTCCGCATGTTGATATGCATGGCTGAAAGCACAACTCGGAGCGTATAATCGGTGAAATTTGAAAAATGCAACCAGTGTTCGACCTTATTAACGTCTGCCCGTCGGTCCGAGACTGACCAAAAAATCGGGTGGACCAATGATTTAAAACATCGTCTGTCCATTTGATTTATGAAAAAATAAGACCTTCACCCATAATAGACCAAGTAAAAATAGATTTATAAAACAAATGAATAGAAATTACTTTTTATACATCATTACGAAATTGTGTTACTAAACAAGTTAGAAAGCCTATATCAAAAGATGCCCACCTTGTACTTGATGATGTTTTAAAGGAAGGGTCTGATGTTATTGATGATAGAAACCAGCAGCCGAGGAGGAGGACTCCAATTTCTCTGAGGTATCTCTGAATAAACCAAAAATGAATTACCAAATGTTGCATTTTGATATCTTTTAATAGTAAACGTTAAGTGATACATTGTATCAAAGATTTTATCTTAAGTCATCAGAAGGACAGACATCATGGTACAGGACCTGTTACTTTATATGGTGACTCGTCCTGTGGCCCAGCACTACTTGAATTAAAATGCCTGGTTGTGAATACTGGTCGCCCATAAGAGAGTGCTACTTATTCTTGAATGTGTGTTCTTAATATGGATACCACAAACCGAGACTGCACTATTTACATAAAGCCACGCTCAGAGGTGATAGTGCAGGAATATAATTATACCTGTCATCTGTTACACAGGGTTACTATTATTACAGAAAGAGTTAAAGTTAAATATTTCTATAGACTTCACTGTGTTACTGTGTATTACAAAGTCAAAGGAGATGAATGAACTTAACTGTAGAGTTGTCAATGCGAGAGTCTGCTTAGCAGGTGTGCAGGGAAGGGGACTCAAAAATAATCTTACTTTTGCAAATACAGATAACATTTTGAAAAGCCAGTTAGCACCATCCAATCACACACACTAACTCGTCCATAGTTCAAACATTCTATCTAACTCGTCTAGTCTACCCGAGTACCTGAACTGAAATAAACCAATCGCGTTTAACACACGGGTACATTTGCTTACGAAATACAATTTCAAAAATAACAATACGCAAAATACATGGGGGTAAAGGAAGTGTTTGCATGTGTTACATAAGTTGAGTATAGTACGTTACTGATGGGCAGCATATGTCAACAAGCATAAGCTCTTATGTGGCCCCCATAATACATTAAAAGGATCTATAGCGTATATTTATGGTTATAGCACCGCTGAATGTCTCACAAAAAACACAAGACATCGCCGAGTATTTCATAGAAAGATGTTGTAATTCAAGACACCGACGAGTACCTCATAGAAGGATACTGTAATTCAAGGACCGACAAGTGTCTCATAGAAGGATACTGTAATTCAAGGACCGACGAGTACCTCATAGAAGGATACTGTAATTCAAGGACCGACGAGTACCTCATAGAAGGATACTGTAATTCAAGGACCGACGAGTATCTCATAGAAGGATACTGTAATTCAAGGACCGACGAGTACCTCATAGAAGGATACTGTATTTCAAGGACCGACAAGTGTCTCAAAGAAGGATGCTGTAATTCAAGGGCCGACAACTATCTCATAAAAGTATATCACAGTGATTTATGACACTGCCGAGTATCTCAGAAAATGGAAACACACTCACACGAAAACCTGTACGCGGCAAACCAGGCGTACTAAAGAGTTTATCTTAGTTTGGATATGTTCACAATTTTCATAATACTACAAAAGTCGCATTTACCATTGGCCGCCATTGGTACCAATGAGAACATTGCTAGTTTTAAATATGAGCTAATATTTACATTCACTGAATCTTTTCTCTTATATTTCTTTTCAAATTGACATTGCTTTCATTATACAATGAATGCATGTTTGTTGCAAACTACTTCGATCTAGATTTTTAGTACCACCTGTCTGTGTAATCATTACCATATATGGAGCGTCATCAAGGGTAAAGGGTACATTGGCTGTTTGTTTAATGTAGTGAATGGGTCAACCATATGGTATTTTAGTATTCAATATCTAGTTTATATTTTAAAATACATAAAAATATAAATATGAACAATAAAATGTCTATCCTTGTTGTTTCATGGAGTGATGAAGGTAGCAATCATTGCAGATTTTTTTTTACATAACCCGCGTATTTTTTCTGCAATGCTAGCTACCTTCATAACCCGATGAAACAGCAAAGATTATCAACATCAATTGTCAAATCATCTATTCCATTTATTTATTGATTGATTTGTTGTTTTTACGTCCTGTGGAGAATTTTTCACTCATATTGAGACGTCACCAGCTGTAGGTGAAGTATCACAAAGAGGGTGTTGCACCGAAGCGGGAATTTTCCCCAATCGGAGCTCCGTGCCAGCACTCGTGACATAGAACTAACCTTCATTCATATTTATACTCATTGCGTATTTGCCATTTAAATACCTGAAGGATTCCCCAGTACTAGTGACGAGCCTAATACATTTTATGTGTCAATACATTATACATGTAGTCTAAAGATAATTTTTGAAATCGTGAAAATTAAATTGTCTTCTTTTTTCCCGAATATCAGATACAATGTATACGGTTACATGTTACGAGTATATCAAATATTTAATATTCTATACTACTACAGTTCAAAAGCTCTTATACTCGTATGTATTATTTTTTACAACCAACAATGGGCAACTGTACGCGACTCTGGTCACAAAACAAAATATGGGAAGTTTAATACGCATTAATAAAGTTCAACATTATTCGAAGTACATGCACCTGTAAAAATTGATTCAACATAGCAATTTGTTACTGGAATACATATAAACTCAAACTGTTTAACGGTTATTTACCTTGTTTGGCCTTAAAGGTTTTCTTCCAATTGAAAGCTTTGCGAAATTCAGAACGGTTTTTCGTAAAAGGCGCCATGCCTTTGTCAACAACTTTCATTCAGAAAAAAACATACAAGTTCTCGTTAGCAGCCTTGACGATTAAAACACAGGTATCGCATGCTGTATTCGACATGTTTGTTGAGAGTCCTATTCACAAAGTAAGCAGTATCCAGGTTGAAAGTTTATTTCAAACTCGGTGCATGGTAATAAACAGAGATTTGACATGAAACATTTTTAAAAAAAAAAACTAGAAGCGTGTTTCAATTACATGTAAGAAAAAAATCTAGATGGAAAACGTAATATGAACCAAAAAAAAAATGTGTTCATGAGGGAGTCGAACCCGGGCATTTTAAATATTAAAACATCTTTACATTTAAGAGTCGACGACCTTATCCACTGAACCACGCAGTACACCACACAATTATAAACAAAATTAAGGTACAGGTGAAGTTGAAAATAATACCAGTGAAGTCGTTTCGAGTTTTTTTAAATTTACAAAAAATGCCCTCGTGAAACAAAATTTGAAAGCGACAGGTTTTTTTTTAGAGGAAAACTCGAAGAACATGTTCATGCTAAATTTATTTTGTTTCACGGAGGCAGTTTTTCTGAAATTCGGGGATACCCCTCCATTTTAACGCTAAAGATCATATAAATCGCTTATTGCTTGATTTAAACTCGAAATATTTTGGCTAATGTTGTCAATACACATCTTTTAAACATATTTTCAAAAATTATTGAATTAACGTTTCAATTGGTTTTATCATACATTTGAATAACTTAAATTTTTCGATCTTTCATGTAACACCTTTAGGGAAATTGACATGAGACGTGCAACATCTTTAGCGCTCAGGGCCGTAGCAGTGATTACACCTGCCGATACGCGAGACCTTCGTTTTAAAGGTTATATCCGAAAGACCCGTGATTCTCACTTCTGAACGCCGAGCGTTTGGCGAAGGAGCAATCACTACCTGTTTTTTAAAACGTCTTAGGCGTGATGTGGCCACGACACGAGCGGGGCTCGAACTCACGACCTCTCGGTTACGAAGCGAACGCTCTACTATGTTAAAGATTTATAGAAAATCTTGATCATATCAAACTTTGCGCATGATAGAAATATATCTTTTGGTGGAATTTTATTCATTGGATAAAAATGGGTAAACTATTGAAAGTGAAAAGGTTTATATCCATGAATAATCAATTATTTTTAATTCTTTGAAAAATATCTAGGGTAATAACTCCCATTGTTGGTATTTCCTTTATTGTAGATGTCTAATATACAATGATTTCCCTAATATCCAGTTAGTTTATACAATGTACATATTTATAAATCATCATTTTTTTTAAAGACATCAAACATTTTTTCGTTTTAACAAGTTTGTTTCGATTTTCATCATTTTGTTTAAAATATGTGATTTTTTTTATGTTGACCTATACTTCTGGGTTGTTGCTGTTTGGTTTTTTGTTGTTGTTGTTATTTTTGTTTGTTTTGGTGTTTTTTTTGTTTTTTGTTATTTATTTTATTTATCTATTATTTTATTTTATATTTGACATCTTTAAAAAGGTGGCACCATACACATTTCCTTTAGTTAATGATTAAATCAAACTACATAGATTGGAAATTAATTCAGTTTTTCCACTTCCAACCATTAACATTGATAAGCCACATGAGGGTGGGACTACCTTAAAAGAATTTGAATAATTATTGGTACATCATTAAGTGCGTGCAAACAATTTAGCGGCTCATTTCGTTCAGAAAGCAGGACGATGTAGAAAGCATTGAACACTATCCTCATAATCACACATATTACATAATGACAAGGAAATGATTAAAACTTAAGCTTGATCTGTAAACACACAGTAGTAAACAAAATACTCTCAATAGCATAGTATAAAGAAAAACGTGTGAAAACCCAAATGGGACAGTCTGATTGATAGACAGAGGAACGGACGGACAGACGGACGGACGACGAGGAACCAATAATGACTGTCCCTTTCAGTTTCACCGGTAGGAGACTTAATATATTATATTTTTTTAGATTACTGTAAATCTTTACCTCTTTTGTACACAATCTAGACAGCATGTAGCATAGTCAAATCTGTGCACGTAGTATCCAGCAACATAAACCTTCTAGAGACTCGTCATAAATTCAGCGTAATGACAACAGTGATACTGTAAGCCATGAGGATAGCATTCACAGGCTTCACAATGACAGCATGAGCAATTACTTTAAAGGGCACGAGATGCATGCAAATGAAGTGATAGCTAAGACAACTGTAGTTCTGTACGACTTTAGTATTTCATATAACATCAAGTGCAGGTTTCCACTGAAATTCGTGCAAAACTGGATGAGTTACAGGGGCGGATCCAGGAATTGTGGTTACGGGGGCGCCACTTTATGAGGCAGTGGGTGCAAGGCGAAACCCTGGTGGGGGTCCAGGGGGCAAAGCCCCCGGAAGCTCCTGGATTTTACAGATTTTATGGGGCTTGAAATATTTCTCCTATTAAGTCATTTGTACTATTTTCTATCATTTTGATAAGGTGAAATTAATAAAATGACCCAAACTTTAAGGGTTTTTTGGAAAAAATTAAGTTCTCCCAATAAAGCATTTCAAGAAATCAAAGGATTTTGTCATTTATTTCTCCGGGAGTGGAAGAAATTATTGCTTCTTTTATCGTTTAATACATTTCCCGAAACAAGATACCGCGATTTACCTTAAATTTGAAAAATTTAGGGGGGGGGGGGCGCCAGCTGCGCTAGGATGTTATTAAGCAAACTTTGTAACATTGAACATGAACGTAAATGAAAAACGCGTCTGGCCTAGGTCTACGAGTTGTGAAAATAAAACATACAGAGTTTGAAAAGTTTGTTGTTGAAACCGCAAAATTCTCGAAGGTTGCTTTGCAGTACATGTTTGAGCAGGTGCAAAACTAGTATACGTATCATGCAGGGCCAGCTAGCCAATGACAAACAATCTAACACCAATGTCAGCACACAGAATGAAATGAATAAACTTGAGGAATACGTCATGAAACGTAACTCCTCTGTAATCGAGGGTATGACACTCAGTTTGGACAGTGCAAGGAGAGAAAAAAAATCAAATGGGTGAACTTATCTACAATATTGTTCAATAAAAATGAACTTAGCGTTAACCTGTTAACTGGCCTCATATGTAAAACTAGAAATAAAGAAACCGAGATCCGGATTAGAATAGGTCCTCAGTATCCCCCCTCCCCCGGGATCCGTTTTAGAATAGGTCCTCAGTAACCCCCGGGGATCCGGGTTGGAATAGATCCTCAGTATCCCCCCACCCGGGAGATCCGGTTTGGAATAGGTCCTCAGTACCCCCCTCCCCCTCCCGGGATCCGGGTTAGAATAGGTCCTCAGTACCCCTTGCTTGTCTATAGAGGCGACTAAATGAGGCGTTCCTTCGGATGAAACCGCAAATATCGAAGCCACGTGTTACAGCAAGTGTGGCACGATAAAGATCCCTCATGAAAATAATGTGTAGTATGATTTATACAATATTGATATTTGTGATTCTCCATTATTTGATAGAGCTGATCATTCTAAGCAAGCCAAGCTGGAGAAAGCAGTGAGCTGAAAATGATCTACTAGTGTTATTTTATTTCTAATTATATTGAAATCAGAAATTGTCACATATTTGAATGACACGAACTACATTGCCCATAAGAAACCTGTAATCATATTGGGAGTAAACTAATCCATTTAATGTATGTATAACTGGCTGTTGCTAAAACGGGGAACGGAAAATGAAACGGAAGACGGAACGGAAAACGGAAAATATTGTATGCAATAACATTATGAGGAGGTCAGCATTTTGCAAAGTAAAAGGTTTATCTTGAACAAAGGAAGCAGAAATACATAGAGAGCGGGTAGTCACCCACAGAATGCACCGTTTGATATACTTCATACTAATGCATGTGTATTTTAAAATCATTAACTTGCCATGAAAATTAGTAATAAAAAAAATGATCATACTGAAAAAGACTTCAATTTCAAAATTTTATATTAAATGAAGAAAAGCCCCCGCCCCCCTCCCGAAAACAACATTGTAAAAGTTAAAACATTTTTTCAACAATTTCCCCCAACACAGCCTTCTGATTTGCTTTTATTCGTAATTTTAATATACACCTGGTATAATACATGTAAAGTGTATGTATTATGTATCACATGAACTTTAAAGCGAACGAATCCGATGTGTATAAAGGATTTGGGATGAATTTATTAGAAAGTTTGTACATTTACTGACATCCTAGGGATTAGTGTTGAACCCGAAGAGATACAGTGGGAAAGAAAGACTGAAACAGAACCAATGAAAACTAAGATGAAGTTTACGATCCATAGTATGACAAATTAACAGATATGAAATAGGTAAAAGGCTAACCGACAATTTATGCTTGAATGGAATTAAAAAGTCATTTAATCATTAATCTAAATATTAAGATTCAAGTATATAGTTTAAAAATAAACTGCTAGAAGTCCTCCCTATTTAGGATTGGAGTGCTGCGGTCACAACGTCTCTATTACTTAAAAAATGATATTTCAAACACAAGATTTTTAACTTACTGACTTAATAAGATCATGAATTGTCTTAGTTATATACATACCACACTTCCCTGTTGTAGGTACACACATACACTGCATTATATGTAAATTTACATATACATGTAAATGTGCGTTAATGACGTTTTGTCATTGGGGGGGGGGGGGGGGCATATAAAGTACGTGTGTTCTTTCCTTTCTCTACCCTGGTCTCATAGGTGTCGCTGCTCGCTAACACATCTGTCAATGCCGACATTTCAAAATTCTTGTAAAACGCTTTGTAAATTCTTATACAGACGTTTAACTTCGCTTAATCAATTTATGATGCAGAATTTTAAGATAAAATTGTTTTACCGCTTGTAAACAAATTCCCACAATTTAGATTTTAATCATAATAAAGTAATTTCTTCCGAATTCTGGTGTTATCTTAGCTATATTAATCATTTTAATTCTTAAAACTGTATGACCCGATGTTCATGTATTATTTTTTAACATAATTACTTTAAAGCAGATTAATTACTTTATAAAGTTATTAACTTTCCCTTAATTGCATGCTTGAAAACATCTGCATGTAAAATAAAACTGTGAGAATGTTATGATTTAAAAAATAAATATAGTGTGGTACATATATAAATTATCCGGAAAACCTCGGGCCTTTCACCCAAAACACGGTGTTTTCGGTGAAAGTTCCGAGGTGTTCAAGATAACGCATACATTATACAGTGTTAGATATCTATAAATAGACCCACGCGCATCAGGGGAATCCCAACATGATGTATCAACTCATACGCAACTATCTAGTTTTAAGGCTGAAAGAGCGTAAAACAACGAATTACTAAGAGGTATTTGATATTTTTATTTCTATTCAACTTATGGCACGGTACTGTTGTAACAAAATACACAGTTTTACACAGATAAGACCACCGATGATCTGAAAGTTTGAACTGGTCACGTGAGTGTCACTTGGAATGGCAGAGTGACGCGGTTATTTGTAAACATCGATTTAAAATCAAATAATTTTGGTTAAAACAAGTGAAATAATTTATGATATGTCATACAGTCTCATAACTACATACGTGCAATGATTTAATAGCGTTTTTACGAGGTGGAAAAAAATTTTGTAATTCGGACCATACAGCTTTAAACTCTATTCCGTTTTCCGTTCCGCGTTTTAGCAACGCCCTATAAAAAAAACTATATGTGCAATGGTAAAACCTGAGATAAAAATTGCAGTCACGTGTTTTAATCATCTTGGGTCAAGTGTTATAGATCATACATTATATTTTGATACAATCTCATTCTTTCATGCTATCAGTGGGATAGAAGTTCATCATTCTACTGGCAGGAACCAAAGGATGTTCCATCGCCAAACGCTCGGCATTAGGTGTGAATGTCACGGGTCCTCAGAGATGACCTTAAAAAGGGATGCGTGTCACAGTAGGTGTGGCACGCTAAAGAACCCTCACTGCTCAATGGCCGTAAGCGCCGAGCATAGGCCTAGATTTGAAGCCCTTTACCGGTCTTGGTGACGTCTCCATATGAGTGAAAATTCCCATGCGAGACGTTAAGCAAGATTTTGTTTTTAGTTTAGTTTAGTTTATTTATTTAGGAATAGGCACATATACAATATAAATACAAGACAATATCACAGAGGAACACATAGTTAAAATAAAAGTTGTTGTTAAATACATAAGATAAAAGGGTAAACTTTAACAGCAATTTGACTTTAAAAGCACAGTTAATAAATTAATATAACTATATGCCTATGCCAAGGATAATCCACGAAAGCATTATGGTTTATTTCCAGTGGGGTCCTTCAATCAATACAATTAATCAATCAACCAAAGGATGTTCCATAACAACATTGGTGGAAATTAATCATGCATATTTTGAGAAGTTAAAAATGTTCAAAATCAACGACGACGGAAGGACACACGGAAATCTCAGCCGAATAACTCAGATGACGTGAAAACAGCATATTGTGAGAAATGCCTACCGAATAACTCAGATGACGTGAAAACAGCATATTGTTGTGAGAAATCTCACCCGAATAACTCAGATGACGTGAAAAGAGCATATTGTTGTGAGAAATCTCACCCGAATAATTCAGATGACGTGAAAACAGCATATTGTGAGAAATGCTTACCGAATAACTCAGATGACGTGAAAACAGCATATTGTTGTGAGAAATCTCACCCGAATAACTCAGATGACGTGAAAAGAGCATATTGTTGTGAGAAATCTCACCCGAATAACTCAGATGACATGAAAACAGCATATTGTGAGAAATGCTTACCGAATAACTCAGATGACGTGAAAACAGCATATTGTTGTGAGAAATCTCACCCGAATAACTCAGATGACGTGAAAACAGCATATTGTTGTGAGAAATCTCACCCGAATAACTCAGATGACATGAAAACAGCATATTGTGAGAAATGCTTACCGAATAACTCAGATGACGTGAAAAGAGCATATTGTTGTGAGACGTGCTTACCGGGCTCCTTTATTACCGGATAACGCACTATTCCTGTGAAACTCCGCGCACTATTCAACTGAAGCTCTGCAGGGAGTTCAGTAAATCTACACTTCCAATTTTCGAGTGTAAATGAAAACAAAAGAATTTTTCACTTTATGGAAACAGGTATATTCTTATCAGAAATAGATAAAGGAGAAAAATCCGCCCATACGTCAGAGCTTTGATATTTTTTAATATTTAAAAACCATCATACGAAATTTTTTTATAGTGACTATGCAAATTAGTAAATTGTGATATTATTCTGACTTTATTGACTTGTATTAATAGCTGTAGAAGTGTGGTAAATATTCTTATATGTGCAACACATGTTGAGAAACAACTGAAATAAAAACTAGACTGAAGCTAACAGCCACTAACCAGCAGCCAATAAGACAATTCATCAAAGTACTGAGAGTACTCAGACGGAATACAAAACATTAGCAAACAATCGATTAAAATTGATAATTTTTCAAACAATTAATAAATACTTTTCTTTTTTTTATCAAGTTTGATTCTTGAAGACAGTTGGGTTTACTTGAAAATTTCTAATGTTGTGCCATATACATGTAGGGTCATAATGAAGATTGATAACAACTTAAATAATTGAACATAACACCAGTTAGGGGACCCCTTGGATTATCATTCCCTGCCCCCCGTTGTGGTTGTAGGGGTACCACGTGGGGTTCCCCGAGAGTGGGACCACGTTTCAGATCTTTCTAATGATTAAATTTGGGGTGATCGAATGAGTTCTCCCAGTACGATGATGAATACGGGCTTATTGACTGCTGGTTAGTGGCTACTAGCTTCAACCTAGTCAAATCAAAAGTCGATGTGTTGGAAGTATTTTAGAAACACCACAGTCCTATATGTACATGTACATAGAGAACATTAATTTAGTTACTTGCTGTTCTAAAGTGGACATAAGTATCAATCAATATAGAATTGTTAAGACTACCACCCAAAGTCAAAAAATATAATTAACATCTAAATGAACAATTGCTTGTCTCTGTAATGCACTCTACATCGATGAATCAGTATCTTTATCTGATATCCTCGTTCTAGTTTGGCGTATTCAAAATAGCAACATCAACATCAGTAATTTAGAGAGGTATACAAACAAAGGTAATGATAAATATTCAAAAGAAATGTTGGAGAAAGCTGAAGATAACGAACAGCGATCAATCCTACAACTCCTATAAGCAATACAAAATAGATACATGTAGTTGGGTAAACACGGACTCCTGGACACACCACAGGTGGGATTAGGTCCCCAGGAGGAGTAAGTATCCCCTGTCGACCGGTCACACCCGCCGTGAGCCCTATATCCTGATCAGGTAAACGGAGTTATCCGTAGTCAGAATCAGTGTGCCAAGAATGGTCTAACAATAGGTATGAAACACAGCAGACAGCAGTTGACCCAATGATAGGTTGTATTTGCAAACTAGATCGTTATAACTACCATATCATTTGCGAACTGCTGACTTTAATCGAGACTGTTGAAACATCCGTACCATCAACTTGTTTGTCAGTAGCTTGCTTCGATTTAAAAACTGACCATACGCAGAACAAGCTCTTGCGTATCGAATCAGTTGAGAGATATAAACACCACACGGCATATGCAGGTGATAATGGAATATTGCTACATAAATATGGTAAGTTGACGGTGAGAAGCTGAAATCATCCCGTTTGTCATACAGTTGAGTTGTCAGTTTGCCGTTAATGTCTACTCTCAATTAAAGTGTCTTTTATTTCGAGCTGACAGGGAAAATTGACTCATCGAATATCGATCACATTCATTAATGATAATATTTTTATGCTGAGTGGTCAAGGTCCGATATGTACTCTGAGAGGATACTAATGGGACATTTTGATAGCCTAATCTGCACTATGACACAAATATATTAAGATATTAGCCGTATAGAAGATAAAAAATGAAATACCGGTATCTGATTCCGGTCTTCAGTCAATTCACCGGCAAGTACCCGATCGTCGCTCGACACCATATATACATTCTACAAACCTCCATCCCTCCTACACTGTGTGAGCGATACGTTGTACGCCTAATACAACGTATTCAATTCTGGGAAAATTAATCAACTTCCATAAAAAGTTTAAAAGTCGGTATTGATAGAGGATAATGGTTAACAGTGATATAATAAAACCTTTTCTTGTACATTTGTTTAGAGTAGATGCACACATCGTCGCAAGCCACACCTATTTTCTCCGTTTACACTACGTCAAATGCCGTGGCTGTATGGTTAAAAAAGTCCTCGACTTCATGAATATTTATGTTCATTAGTCAACCAATCGGTGAGCTTCCACGAATTGTTTTGGTGGAAAGAAAATCAGTTGGAGGCCATTACGTGCTTGTAGCGGAATAATCAGAGGATTGCGGATTCAAAACAAACTGGACACTTTTTGAGCCGTTGTAACTAATGGACGCTTCTTTGTTGACTTCACTGTTGTAATAAATGTATCATATAATATTCGTAACCACGCCGCTCACTTTAGATAATTGTCCGATCAACTCTAGTCTTCCAGATTTCAACACATCTACTTTACCCCGAATTTCCTCATCAAGTTTGAGAATATGATTAAGTGTATTAACACAGAATTTACACGCGTAACCACTGCTGTTAATGCTAATTTCATTTAATAGTTACTTATAAACTGTACTTGCTTCGGTAAAGAGGGATCTGCCGCCTTTGTCCGTTATTACTTTGGAGTGCATCAGATATTGGAGATAAAAAATTAGAGTGTCAAACACCTGCCGGTGACTTGACTTCATATGTATTCTGAAACGTTATAATCATCAGGTACATGAACATGCCTATGCATTTTGCTATGTACATGTAACAGAAATAAACACCTTTACGGTTGGGTTATGGACATAACGCACGTTCTTCCTAGCACGCGTTATTTAATCCTCTACCACTGATCGCTTTACTGTACGTACATCAACATCTGGATCACTCTACCCCCATTGATCCAGATATCTAAGCAGTGGCGGATCCAGAAAATGTTCAAAGGAGGGTTGCGATCCAAGTTTGTTCATGTACTTTTGTGTTCAAGAAAGGAGGTGAAGACCCTAAAATGCCAAAAATGACATTTTTTGAAAAATAATCTATTCAACCAAGGGTGGGTGGGTGTTGCAATCTCCTTAACTCCTTTTTAGACCCGCCACTGTATATATCAGATGTTCTTAGATTGTCAAACTTATAAATTGACAGCCCTTTGCTTGACAAACATTCCTTCTTACACACATATAGCATGGCCATCAACAATGGATAACCAAGGGACCTCGGGTTTTAAAATAATCTCCGAAACCGCAACGACAGCTTTCATTGATCGTGTTGATAAAATGTTCATCGTTTACAAGTCACTTCCTATCTGAACAACTCAGGTCTGTCCTGGCCGGGAGTCGAATTCACACTCTAGCTCATTAAGCAAGAGTTCTGCCGTCTACGTTATCGAGCTGTTTGATTTTAGGTTAGAAGGTTAACACATCCATACTATCAAAATTTTTAAAAACTAATTCAATGAATCCCAAATAGGATAGCAGATTGAAATAGATTTTATTTCAATATCTCAATCTCCTGAAGTAACCACATAACACAATAAAATATAAATAGTGAAATTGTGATATAAGTACACAGGAAAACTAGAGTGCGCATAACTGAAGCTAATTATAGATTTATTTACAACAATGTAAACCTGTTGTCGAAATGAAGAGGGCTAACATACTTAGTATGTACCATAATGAAAATATTGTTTCAGAAAAACAAACTTGAAAACTTATTAGTTAACATATTTTGACATGCATGACGATTTCAAGCGATGTCATGAAAAATGATATTGAAGTGAATATCTGCTATATGTGAAAGAGTCCCCATACCAGTAAGTAATTAAGTTTTGTTGAATGCAGTCTAAATAAGCTAATAGCGGAAGTTATAAACCTGTAAACAAGTAGCTACTGTAAATCTTTACTGTAAAGCTTTATAAACTAGATGTACAAGAAACAAGGTCTAAAACGGGGGGGGGGGGGGGGGGGGGGTCTTGTTACAAGGAATGCATATATGAATTATGAGAACCTTATCTCTCACCATTCAAATTTATCAGCAACGTTAGAGTTTAGGACAAAGAGAAGAGCGGGCGGACAGACAGGACAAAAACAATATGCCCCTTCCCCGACCTTCGATAAAGGAATAAAGGGCACATAAACAAAAGCAGTAGGATGTAAAATGTGCAAAAGTGCTACATTTTTTGTCATTTCTTCACACTGTACTAAAGGCGCTATTAACGCCATTGACTACTCGTTGTTGTCCTGCTATATGAAGACAACTCCCCCCCCCCTTACAAAAACAATGCTAAGTGCCTGAACTCGCATAATATTATCTAATGCATGTAGTTAATGTACTAATGAAAAGTTGCCCACGTTAACGCAGAAAACGATCGAGGTTCTCGTCGGACACACTAAATATCAAAACCGTGACGGAATCAGAGATTAATAATAGTTCCGGTATTCCCTATTGCTTGAAGATCGAGAGCCTACAGTAAAACCAAACCAAATTTTAAAAAAGAAATGGAAAAGATGAACACACGCACGCGATAGAATGGTGCAAGTAGTAGGTCAGATGGGTGGAACAATCCCCTGTCCCTGTTGACTGACCACATCAGTCTTGAAACCTCTGTAAGTGAATCACTTATATCAGGATAAACCCTTCAAAATTAAATGCTGATGGAATTTGGGATTTCCTCTGGCAATAGATATTCATACTTTCTATTCAACTTCCCATTTCTCTTACGAATCCTTTTACTAATGTTTTGTAAATCTTCTTTAAATCTGAAATAGAATAAAACGTAACTGTTACATCGAATCTACTTTAAAGGATGAAAGTACTCTGTAAAATTGACAACATTAAGTACCATTTCGCTGTTGAACCAAGCTTTAAAAAAGACAATGTTAAAATAATTGTAATATGGGTACATGAACGATATATCTGCTTTTTTAAAAAAAGTACACGAAAATGTAAGATATCCTAAGGTAATTGTTGAATGAATCTTTGTTGACATCACTAATGTGAAATTACATTAAGAACTAGATTTATACCGAGTGAAGATCGGACGGGTCAAAGGCGAGTATGCGAAGCAAGGCTCTAAAAATAAAACGTAAAGTATGTAAAAGGGGAAAAAAGAGAAAATCAGCAAATGAGTGGAGATAATCTCTACATACGTGAAAATAAATTGTGATCCATATGGACGCCACCATTTTGTTTTGTTTATTAGTTGCTCCTACAGTTATTCGCATTTTAATTTTGAATGTCAAAAATACAAGATTGACGTGCAATTTGTAATTGAAACACTCATTTTGTTAAAATTGAATGATATTATTATTATTGTTACAGTTTTTAGCCAATCATAAATAAAATCCAAAAAAAAAAAAACAACAACAAAAAAATGTAGATTAATTATGTATCAATATATATGAATACAAAGTTGAATTTTATATTCATTGGTTTATTGCTTTTACCATAGATTTAAAGTTCTATACCTTTATTCTTTAATAATAAATTCGACCCCAAGCGATGTAATTGCCTGTAAAAATGGCTAGGTGAAGTACAAGTTGAAATTTTGGGTACTGGTCCACAATGATATATTTGGTAATATATAGCAGTTTTTATAAAATTAAATCGATACTTAAAAAGTTATAAGCCCAGTCCACGGAATTTTGGGACAACCCTCGTATATCACATTAAGTAGATTTCTGTATACATCAGCTATGTGGAACGGCATTAAGTAGATTTCTGTATACATCAGCTATGTGGAACGGCATTAAGTAGATTTCTGTTTACATCAGCTATGTGGAACGGCATTAAGTAGATTTCTGTATACATCAGCTATGTGGAACGGCATTAAGTAGATTTCTGTATACATCAGCTATGTGGAACGGCATAAGTAGATTTCTGTATACATCAGCTATGTGGAACGGCATTTAGTAGATTTCTGTATACATCAGCTATGTGGAACGGCATAAGTAGATTTCTGTATACATCAGCTATGTGGGGTCACATTTTAAAGTATATATCTGTATATATCAGCTACATGTATGTGGTACGACATTAACTAGATTTCAATATACATCAACTATGTGGATATTGATACAAGCATCAGTTATATGCAGCAATATCTACACTATTCAGCTCAGCTTTCGTCTCCAATTGTAGTTTATGTTCTGTATTTTACGTTCTATACATTATGTTCTGTATATTACCTTCTGTATATTACGTTCTGTATTTTATGTACTGTGTTTTACGTTCTGTACATTATGTTCTGTATTTTATGTTCTGTACATAACGTTCTGTATTGATGTTCTGTACATTACATTCTATATTTTACGTTCTGTATTTTACGTTCTGTACATTACGTTCTGTATTTTACCTTCTATATGGTACATGCTGTATTTTACGTTCTGTATATTTCGTTCTGTATATTACGTTCTGTATTTTATATTCTGTATTTTATGTTTTGTATTTTATGTTCTGTACATTACATTCTGTATTTTACGTTCTGTATATTATGTTGTATACATTACGTTCTGTATTTTACGTTCTGTACATTATGTTCTGTATATTACGTTCTGTATATTACGTTCTGTATTTTATGTTCTGTATATTTTGTTCTGTACATTATGTTCTATATATTTTGTTCTGTACATTACGTTCTGTATTTTATATTCTGTATTTTATGTTCTGTATATTTCGTTCTGTATTTTATGTACTGTATTTTACGTTCTGTATATTAAGTTTTGTATATCACGTTCAGTATATATTCTTTTTCAGACCCATTAAGTTACAACGATCAATAAACCACATGTCTTACTCTTCCACTAGTGCAACTGCTGCAGGATCGTACACGTAATCCACCTCAAAGTCCCCGAGGGCATTAGTGCTCCTTGCACTTAGAATTGTTGTGATAATCATCGTGTCCAGTGTATTAGATTTGTCTGTCAAAGCTTTCACGACTTCTTCTTCTTGCAATGGAGTCTGAAATTTCAGTTTGTAATGTCTTACTCCCAAATGCTATAAAAGATT
>NC_079168.1:70704303-70801803 GCF_947568905.1 Ostrea edulis | reverse complement strand
AGAGAACACGAGCAATATCTCAAGTTTATAACAACTTTGGGGAAAAAACTCGGTCTCCCCTTTACATGTCATTAGGGATGGCCAGAAAACAACTAGAGATAAAAACGACGAAAATCACAAAAACGCTCTAGAAAATCTGCCAGGTGCCGCTAAATACAGGGTGTTGTGAACCAATTTGTATATTTTACATAATATTGTACGAATGAAAAACACAGATTTTATTATACATGAAAGTTTCGTCTATATCGTGACGAGCGGCGGCTAGAAGTGATTTCCTGAATTACACCTGTTTTCTATTACTCGCAGTCTATTAGCTATAATGTATCAATGTGCAGTGTCATCAATGCATGTACAACATTTTCCCGCTACATTATGTATTGCTAACGAAACGTGGGATAATTGGCCTATAAATCATAATCCATTTGTTGCTGTTTGAAAACAATAAGTTTTCAATAATTTTTGTATAAATGTTTATCTCTACTTCAGACCTATTTCAGTTCCAAAGGTCATATGTACAGACTTTCGAATATTACTTTCTGTGGCCTAATTTGAATCTCGACTATATATGCGAATGCCTGCTACTATTATTATTTATGCTCCTTAGTTAATATGACTTGCCAAGTAGCCTTTGCTTGTTACTTAATAAAGGCAGTGAAAACAGGACAGTGATGTGAATTGAAAAAAATGTCATTTATTTTGAAAATGACGAAGTTATATAACAGAATAGCTAGTGGGGGTCAGAATGAGTCGAAAACAAAAATACAAGAACATATGTATCACATAGGTATGATTATGCAATCTGGCCCCCTACAACATACATGTATAATGAAATATCGAAATAGAGCTGCCTGCAATCAAATAAGGTGAGTTATACAAATAAAACAGGCCAGCTCACACATATCAAAGTAGCATAACAAAGGAGGATGTGGATGGTGGGTATCAAATTAATTTTCTTTGTGTACACAAATACTTGAGCAGTCTTTGCACTCCAAGCAACCAAAGAGGAATGACCAAAACGTCCTAACGGCGCGCTATGATTGGTCATCCATGTAATAGGCCAAGTACGGGGCCCTAAAACAAAACATTACATCACCTTAAGTTCGCCTGATCGGAAATTTCCACCCAAGACAGCGACGATAAAAAACATACCAATATGAGGCATCCCAAAAAAAAGATGGGGGGGGGGGGGGGGCTCAAACAGAAAAAATTCCATACCCAACATTCATCAAACGTGAAAGAAACAAATTTGACATGTTATACAAAACATATATTTACCATATTTTACTTATCCAAAAAATACACAACAGAACATACACAATTAACACGTTACATAAAAGTCATTATCTACCATAATTACCTATTTCGTCACCGTGTAGCCTTTCTTTGTTTCGAGTAATAACGTGTATATATACATGAGGATATTTGTTTGGCAAATTCTACATTTGTTCTCGAGAAGTACTGTTCTGCCTGTACATGTATACTTATCTACAATAATCCTATTTATTATATAGCTAATAAATAATCTATTATAAAATCTGCGTAAAATCTAGAGAAAATTAGCTTTCAATATCCTGAGAATTTATTGAACGCTAACTTTGCATTGCGTAAATCGTACGCGCCGAAACATTCCGAGTATGAGCGTTCAATATTGACGTTACCGTAACGACGTAAACAAGCCAAAATGGCAGGCGACGGTCCTCCGAATCTGACAGAGCCGGTATTTGATATTTACTTAAGCAAAATGTTTTACTGTACATGAATTATGATGTCCCCATTTACAAAATCAGTTTGCTTCATGCATTAATGACGGGTTAAATGTTGAACAGTTAAGAAATGCATGCTGTTATTGCACACCTTGACCTTAGATGCCAATATTGATGAATTTTCGTCTATTTTGGAGTAGTTTGAGTGAAAAGGGATATAATTTAACAACTAAATACTTTAGCTATATAATAAAAGGGTTATTGAACTTATATAGGTGAATATTGGCGCTCGTTGGCTGTCAAAATGCACTCGCAAGCTCGTGCATTTTGACAGCCAACTCGTGCCAATATTCACCAATATAGGTTCAATAACCTTATGATATTCCCTCTTGAACTCTACTATAATCCTACTATATATTCCCTCTTGGCCTCTACTATAATCCTATATATTCCCGTTTGACCTCTACTATAATCCTATATATTTCCCTTTGACCTCTACTATAATCCTATATATTCCCTCTTGACCACTACCATAATCCTATATATTCCCCTTTGACCTCTACTATACAATCCTATATATTCCCTTTTGACCTCTACTATATAATCCTATATACATGTATTCCCTTATGACATCTACCATAATCCTCTATCATACAGATATAGAATGGGTATGAGGGAAGTAGCAAAGCCGCGAAGGGGAATACATTTTTTTTTTGTCGAGGGGTACCATAAAAATGCTACATGTTTTTCCCTCAACCCATTCTATAACTGTTTTATACCGAAAAAGATAAAGAGATCAATTTTCAGACATGATTATTTTAAAAATGGTCAAATATTTCAATCTTCCTGTATTCCGCCCACTCAGATACGTTCCAAATAAATTGTTCGCCGTCTAAATCACTGCATTGATGTTAAGACTTGATTTCATTTCGATAATCGACTGTAGATCTTGTTCGATTAGAATACTAAACCTTCCTTCCACTATCTTTCCATTGAATCTTTTATGACGTCTGCCAATGATATTATTTCACAGATCTCACGATTCTTGGAACGCTTAGTCTACCGAGCGTTTTGACTGGTTAAGAGTGATAATGAATATCAGTGAAGGAGTAGTCCAAGGGTGTACATGTAGTACTGATTTTGCTGAGAGTAGTTCTCATATCCCCCGCCTGAGATATTGGATTTTCATGGAAATAGACCGGGTTTGCGTTCGTAATATTGACATTCATTATGTGTTTCCCTCAATATAACAATACTAACGAAAATGACATTCACTTTTTGATAACATCAAGTTGGTCACGTGATAAGATTTTCTTGCGTATGAATACAATCACTGCTTCAAAAGTATGTGGGTCAATTGTACAATTTTAACCTGGTTTCTTGCTTACGCAATGCCATCATCAAAGACAAAATACACATTAGCATATTTATATAGACTTTATTTTGTAACCAGACAATAATTTCATCAATCAACACAGCAAAAATATTATCCATACCGTTCAGTTTTATTTTAAATACCATACTTGAACATAAAACTGCAACTTCTGCAATATGGCGAATTCATGTGGTGACTTTGATATTGGAAGCGAAGAAATGGAGGCATAGTTAAAGGCCTATTTACTTTATGATGATAATATCCTGTTGTTTTCTGGGGGGAAAGCCACCATTGCTATGAGCGAGGCTGGTTTCATGTTCATGTCACGGCACCGCCGCGAGTCGTCATTAAAGTCCTACAACAGAAATCTCTCAAGTGAACAAAAATTCTCTGTCAGTTCGTGTTTATATTCTTTTACACACTCTGGAGGTTAAAAAAAGTAACATACCTGTAATTCGTCTATATTTTGTCAGCGTAAAAGCTGCAGTCACGAGTTCTGATGATGAACACGCCGTTATTCCCTTCACAAATTTGCAAAAACCTGACAAAGAGCCTAACGTCAACTTGATTCATCTATCATCTGTCAACTCTCCCAGATCCTCTGATTTTCTGTCCAAATTTGTGTTCAACATTTGCGTTTTCATCAACTTTAAGAAGGCCAACGGTTTCTCAATCGCTGCTCGACCAAATTACATCCCGGGTGTAGCTTACTCTGCTCTTGTCTTTAAGTGAGTTGACTTGATCCTCTAAATTACCTTAGTTTATTTTGACATTTAATTTTTTTAATTCCTTCATGTTCATCTTCGAAATTAAATACTTATATTTCATGTTAGATGTTGTTCTTAATTGTTTATTCGATAAAATTAAAAAAAAAAAAACCAAAGCAACAACAACAAAACTATTATATTTTTGTGTTGTTTGATCATTATTTCGATCATTTATTACACAAGTATAGAATATCTATCAAATAGAAATAGAAATAAAAGAAATAAGATATCAATTTTAGATTTTCTTTTGAATATGGCATGAAGTTGTTAAGTGGTCAATTCCACTATAACGCCGTTGCGATGTTATTGGATTTGATCACGTGACCAACTTCATGCAATGTCCCAATGAAACTCTAAATCAATAAAGGTATAATAAACTTATATACATGTATTCCCTTATGATGTCTACTAAAATCCTATATATTCTCTTATGATGTCTACTGTAATCCTGTACATTAATCCTACATATTTCTTTATGATGTCCACTTTAATCCTATATAATTATTCCATTATGATGTCTACTGTAATCCTATGTATTAATCCTATATAATTATTCCCTTATGATGTCTACTGTAATCCTATATATTCCCTTATGATGTCTACTATAATCCTATATATTCCCTTATGATGTCTACTGTAATCCTATATATCAATCCTATGTATTCCCTTATGATGGCTACTGTAACCCGATATATTCCCTTATGATGTCTACTGTAATCCTATATATTCCTTATGATGTCTACTTTAATCCTATATATTCCCTTATGAGCCCTAGCATGGCTTTATCTATTCCTTTATGACATTTCCTATAATCCTGTATATTCCATCAACACCTCCACTATAATCCTGTATATTTCAGCATGACTTCTACTATAATTTGCCTTGTGAAACTTTAATATTGCCATATATATTGCCTTATTAGCCCTAGTATTGTCCTTTTTATTCCCTTATGAGCCCTAGTGTTGCTCTATACATTGCCCCTAACCTCTACCATAGTCCTACATATCCCCTTATGACCTTCCCATAGTCCCTTCAGTACGCCTGGAGTCATGCTGTGAGCAAAATGAGGACAGCCACAGACTTTGATTAGAAAACCTATAAATAGTAATACACATAATTGCATAATTGTGCATTGGTTAACTAAATAGTAAACGATAGCTCTACTGGAAAGCATAATGATTTTTATTCGTAATTCAGAACTCTGAGTATTTAAATAAAGATTTATTCAGGATTCGGAATTCTCTGACTAGCCATATAAAGGAATCTGTATTATACAAACCATAGTAGAGCAAGACATATTTGGTAACGTAGCTGCGAATGGCTTCATACAAATCCAAAGAGTCGTCACGCTGGTAAAAAGTTGGCAGAAGTTTTCCATCCGTGGAGTAAAGCTGTTGAAATTTATTTGACATTTAATCTGATTTCGAATTAAATCATCTCTTTGATATGATATCCAGAATATACAAAATGAAATAAATCTCAAAGAATTTCTATCATAATCAGAAAAAATTGAGTAAAATACATCAACAATTTACCATTGCTGATTTTCCTTATGAAGGTAATATATAATAGAATTTAACAACTTGGGGGTTATTTTCTCCACCTCGACCTTCCTATTTATTGTCATATTGATCGCTTTTTTCATTAAAAAAAAAACAAGTAACCCCAATCATTGTATGGTTTACGTTCGAGGTATGGAATTTATTTTGTTTTCCTAATTAGTCTTAATTGCATTCTGAAATTAAATATCATTCTAAAGATTCTCTCTCTCTCTCTCTCTCTCTCTCTCTCTCTCTCTCTCTCTCTCTCTGTGTGTGTGTGTGTGTGTGTGTGTGTGTGTGTGTGTGTGTGTGTGTGTGTGTGTGTGTGTGTGCGTGCGTGCGTGCGTGCGTGCGTATGTCAATATCCCAACCATTATTTGTTGTTATTGCAACATAACTGCTGCAATCACCTACAAATATTGATACGCTGAATGTGTACTATGACAAATGAAACTCTATCTGGTTTTCTTGAATTCCTTTTTGAAGCTATCCCACACATTCATTTTGCATGCGTCTCTCTCTCTCTCTGGACGATGAAACCTGTTTAGTGAGGACGTCCTCACAATGTCTAGAAGAGAATACACGGATATGTTGTTGTAAAATCAAAAATGTACTGTGTTAGGTATAGCTATAGGGACATCTATAAAAGTTTATCTAATACTCTCGAATTGCGAAAAAAAAAAACCCATTCAGTTTTGAGAGAGAATATTTGTGAGAACATGTCCCACACCACTTATCCTCACAAATCTAATTTTTTTGTATCTATATCTTTCACATGCTGTGGATCACGTTTATGGGGACGTAATTGTGAGGACACAATTCAACGCATATTACGTCCCTTGTCCGCCATTTTGCAGTAAGAAAAATCTTATTTCCCTACGTTGTCCTTCGTAATTTTCTGATCTGCATCTGTTGTTTGTCGTTCATTGCAGTCAACTGTTTTATTGTAATTTTTGAATTTACTTATTGTAAATATATTTACACCCGCCCAGTAAATTCGAAAATTACAATTTTGAGAGAGAGAGAAAATTTGATAGAAACCATTTAACGCGACAGGATTCACTGCACCCTGAAATAGTTTCTCAAATCAGTACGAATTGATTTAATCATAAAAGATATGATGATATATAATAAGTATAAATGCCAAAAAGGCAGAAAATATGCAAAATTGGACAAAAACATGATTTTAAAAAAATTATTTCAACACATATGAACACAAGAATTTGCCGGATTTGAACTCGAGATCTGCAGTTCCCCAGCCCAATGCTTTAACCACGGAGCTACGATGATAGACTAACGGATCGATCGATACAAATAATTTCAGAAAACATTTAAATCACCACCTTGTGACGTAGTGTTATACAGAGTAGTGAGCTACCTTAATAGAAATAATAGCATGCTTATCACTTGAATGGCCTGGCAAAGTTTTATTACAGGTTACACGACGTCGTTTTGAACCAAACATACGTAAAAAAAAAATTAGTTTAGGTGATCTAAAACAACTATACAAACCCCTCGTTGCTTCAGGAATTCGGGATAAGTTCCATCCACATCCAATCTCCATGTCCTCGTTCTAAAAATTAAGATTGATAAACGTCAAAAACGAAGACAAAAAATTATAAAAGTGCTGCATAATATGAGTGTTTCTTGAATTTATTCTTTATGAATATAAACAAGATATTTTCACATTGGAATAACATAGGCCAATTTACCTGTGTATCAAACTAAAGCAAAAGTTAAAATTGTTTTCATCAAGGCTTACAGAAAAAAATATTTTCCTTTTTCGACTGGCACTGAAAAATTAAATTTTTTCATAAAAGTGTAAACCAAATATATGTTTTCTTGTGTACTCGCTCCATACCCCGTTTAATCATGTTGGTTTATTGTGTTACATGACCGGACTTTAAAGGGGCATGGACATAATCTGAGCTGAAAATTTTTAAATTTTATTTTTCCATTTTCAAATGTCTATATAATACTTAACTAAGATATTTCTAATGGTCAACAAAAATTTGCCCAGTTACAAGAGAGCTACAGAGCTGACAATGCGTTGTTATGTAAACAAGACTCGTGTCATGTATTTGTTTACATAGGTTAAATATACTAGTAAACGTTTCGTTTTAAGCAGATTTTTCAACTTACAAGTCAACTCTGAACACAGTGAAACAGTTTTTAGTGTTTGTCACATCTCATTTTGTTTTAAATATATTTTCTTCGAAGTAATCTATAATGTACACAAAAACATGACACGAGCATTGTTTACATAATAACTATTTGTAAGTGCTATGTCTCACTTGTAATTCAACGACTGACATTAAAAATTTTGCTAATCATTAGAAATGCCTTAGTTAGTAAGCATTGTAAACATTAAAGATCTGGAAAATAAAATTTGAAGATTTTCATTTAAAATCGTGCCCATGCCCCTTTAAGCGCACGCTTTATTTAAATCTTACATTAACGTACCTCCTCTAATAACTACAGGTTAGATTGGTGGGTGACACAAAGGAAACAGACACTCTAGATCTGTTAATCTAAGCTAATGTTTTAGAATAGCTCGTGTAAGCACCATTGCAATCATACCATAACATAGTGAAAGCTGTAGGTAATTATTTTTGAAATTTACAAGACTTATCTTAAGGATGATAGCCTGATATCAGGACGATATAGTCGAATACCTACGACATACACTGTACATAAAGATTTTTCTCTACATGTGCTTTGCATGCTTGATATTATTTCTTGATCTCGTTTTATTATCTTGTGCACACGACATATCATGATGGGCGACGAAAAGGTGTCTTTTTTCTTTCAAAAATACAAAGCAACAGACATACATTGGTTAAATAAAACAACATACATGTATTCAAGTGCAAAATGGTTAGTCAAGATTCCAGAATGAACAATTACTAATGCAAAAAGAACGTTCATTGATATACAAAATGAATGGTCTCCGTTGCAAAGAACAAAAACGGTCGTCAATACGAAACGAAACAGATATTCACTGAATTAACGCTAGATGGCGTGCAAGTCATACTTTTAGTTATCTAGACAATTCGGCCTAATAAAAACTCGGCCCATATAACTCCTCTCAAAATGTTGGACGATTCAGCCCAACTCACGACAAGACAATTTGATCCCTGTCAATATGACTCATGACAGTTCGGTTTACCAATTATACTGTTAACTTATGTATACATTGAATTATGATAGAATGGATAATTATTTTATTAGACTTAATAGAGTTAAGGTTGCTTTCGCTATTAGATTATTTGGTTTTCTCCTGCATATACATACCCCTTCATTGCCAGTTCTAGAATACCCGTGCTTCCAACCGCCATTACTTTATCAATCCATCCCCCAGGAGACACCAGCACGTCAATGGCTCGGCTGAAAAAAAAATTAAATCATTCGGGAATGTTTCTTTAGTGAAATATTATAAATAAATTGACTTTGATTACGATGTTTATAAGATATGCAATAATTTACTAGTAACTCGAACTCGACGTAAAGACATATATGTTATACACATCTCTGCGCAAAGCCAGGTTTTTATCTAATCGGCTATAAAAGTTTCTAAAAAGTACCTTGTCACGAAGGAAAATACGATATGAACAAGAATGTACATATTTTTCTTCAGTTATAAAACAGAGGTCATTAGGTCATACATTTCTTTTTGCTTATAATTTTGACGTTTTTAAAACACTTAAGTGAACCTCAATGAAAGAGATCCCCATCACTTTAACAAATCAGAGCATGAAACGCACGTTATCAGCATTTTCAAAGTAATGTTTTATTTACATTTAGCTACCCAAACAAAATTGCTTTCTGAAGACAAATATACGTACTCATTGATTGCAATAATGTAGAGGAAATGTGGCGCCATCAGTTTGAACATAGGATGTGACGGAGAAAGACATCTATTGGCTGCTATACAGACACCTTCCATAAGAAGATGGGTGTACCCTGAAATTGTTTTAAATATTTTTATGCAAATACTTATTCAAATTAAAGACATTTAATTGAAATTTCATTAAAACTGAAACATAGAATTCTTTGTTTTACAGTTTGGTGTTTTATGTTGAATTCTCAAACCTATAATGTTAGTCAGAAAATTAAGGTACTATCGGATACGGTCATACTTGTTGGTCAGAACAGTATTGTCAAGCTTTTCATTCAAACTAGGTACGAACCAGTCGTGGTAACTCTGCGGTAAAGCGTTCGCTTCGTAACGTATGATATGTCTTTTGATACTATTTTTATGTATACAAAAAAAAGGAAAAAAAAGTTTTTGACAAACCTGGGATTTGAACCAGGGTCACGCTAGTTTTGTATACTTGACCATTGAATATTATGGTTGCATTGTTGATCATCGTCGGAAACCCACGGTCGGTCGCTCTCCGTTCACCTACCGTGGGACACAACGTTGGTATTTTCACTGGAAGGTGTGTCTCGGCTACTATATGCGATATCTCGCTTTACCATTCCTTCTTGCACAATATTCAACCAATGAAGAAAAAAAAACCTATTTCCAGTCCTCGGGAGCATAGAAAAACATGCTTTCGAAGCGAAGATTTTGACTACGTTTAAGTTTGTCAAGTTACAAAACTTTCAGCGAGTTGCTTTATCTACGTTATTGAAGCGGAGGGTGTATTTGTGTCTTTAAAGACAGGGGAGGAAAACGCCTATGTTACCAAGCGTTTACTATTGCGTACGAGTCTATGTACAGGTCTACGTGTTCAGCACTCGTAGTCTCGCCACTTTTATCCATCATACGGGAGCAAAGTGTTATTAACGGACTTAGTATTTCATCGGTTTATGTAGGTATGTTAAACTTACTTGCGTATTAAGTACTGTCGTAATTTGTACCAGTTGCGTTGTCTGCACAATCTGAACCAGTAATTATTACCTTCTTTATATTGTGTAAACACAATTGATGTCTCACCTACGCTGATTACAAAATGACATGTGAACGGGATTGTAAGACCATATTTTAATTCAAATTTCCATCTAATTTTTAAATTGTATCATGCATGACTGATTTTATTCACGTGACATACAGCAGTGATGATCCAGGATTTCCGAAAGGGGGAACATGTAAAAGTGAAGTATTAGCCAAAATTAATCAGCCATTCTGGGTGCCAAATCTGGAGTTTTCATCTATATATCTTTGATAGTGGCACAACAAAACACACACACTTTCATGGGCGCCATCATTACAGTTGACACTTTGAGTTCCGGGAATACTTACCGCAATTCCCATTGGTCCTTCATAGATCACGTAAGGTCATGTATTTTAATGAGTTATACGAAAACATCGGCGTTGTCTCCCATGGAAGGTAAACGGAGAGCGACCAACCGTGGGTTTCCGACGATGATTGTAGGTATGGCTGCATTGCTGATATTCAGTAATTATTTAA
Source organism: Ostrea edulis (assembly GCF_947568905.1). NCBI lineage: Eukaryota > Metazoa > Mollusca > Bivalvia > Ostreida > Ostreidae > Ostrea > Ostrea edulis. Next base: position 70,791,000 of record NC_079168.1, on the reverse strand, counting down.
TCTTCACACTCATATTATTTATACTCTCAAATAAATGCAGTTATATAAGGTTATTGAACTTATATTGGTGAATATTGGCACGAGTTGGCTGTAAAAATGCACGAGCTTGCGAGTGTATTTTGACAGCCAACGAGTGCCAATATTCACCAATATAAGTTCAATAACCCTTTTATTATATAGCTAAAGTATTTAGTTGTTAGATTATATCCCTTTTCACCCAAAATAGACGAGAATTCATCAATATTGGCATCTAATGTGAAAGTGCAATATCAGCATGCATTTCTTATAACTGTGCAATAAAACCGTCATTGATGCATGAAGGAAACTGATTTTGTGAATGGGGATATCATAATTTATGTACAGTAAAACATTTTGTTTAAGTAAATAAAATGAATTATATTTGTTTTTAGTGCAATAAATAAAGTTCAAATACCAACTCTGTCAGATTCGAAGGACCGTCGTCTGCCATTTTCGCTTGTTTACGTCGTTACGGTACGGCCAATATTGAACGCTCATACTCGGAATGTTTCGGGCGCACACAAATTACGAAATGCATAGTTAGCGTTCAATAAATTCTCAGGATATTGAACGCTGACATTCTCTAGATTTTACGCAGATATCTTATAATAGACTATTTATTAGCTATATAATAATGTATAGTATTAGTCCACCTGAGCCGAGGACTCAAGTGAGCTTTTCTGATCAAAATTTGTCCGTTGTCTATCGTCATCGGCGGCATCGTAAACTTTTTACATTTTCATCTTCTTCTCAAGAACCACTGGGCCAATTATAACCAAAGTTGGCCAAGAGCATCCTTGGGTAAAGGGCTTGCAAGTTTGTTCAAATAGAGGGCCATGCACCCTTCAAAGGGGAGATAATCACAAAATGCAAATATAGGATGGGATCATATAAAAATCTTCTTCTCAAGAACCACTGGGCCAGAAGAGCTGAAATTTATATGAAAGCTTCCTGACATAGTGTAGATTCCAGTTTGTTCAAATCATGGCCCCGGGGGGTAGACTGGGGCCACAATAGGGGGTCAAAGTTTTAAATAGAAATATATTGGGAAAATCTTTAAAAATCTTCTTCTCAAGAGCCAATGAGCCAGAAGAGCTGAAATTTACATAAAAGCTTCCTGATATAATGCAGATTCAAATTTGTTCAAATCATGGCCTCCTGGAATAGGTTGGGGGCCACAATACAAACTAAGGTTTTGCGTGCAAATATGTATGGAAAGTCTTCAGATATTGGCCAAGGTAACTCAGGTGAGCGATGTGGCCCTTAGGCCTCTTGTTTTGATTATGTTTCAGAATATTGTAAAATGTGTTTCTCATCATTTACACGTGTAAAATGGCAGTGTTTATAATTTAGAAGTTTTTGAATTTGTCAGCACTTATAGATTATTTTTCTCGTGCGGCACCATTGTATTGGAAAACGAAATACGAAACAGTTTCTAAAGAACTTTTAGTAAACTTGATATCACAAAGCCTTTCTCTAATCAACATCAAAACATATGCCTTTGCAACACTTTACACCAACTGTCCTCACAATAAATTAAACACTAGGCCTTTTGACATCATAGACAGTTGCTTCACCAACAAAAATGGAAAGCGGAAATATTCATATCCAGTGAACAGTCATCCAAAAATTAATCTGTTATACACCACTCTGATGCCACCCACAAGTACTCTGAAGTTGAAATAAAAATATGCAGGAGTTCCTTATTGATATTTAGATATATAGACGACGTTAACAATAATGATATTTTTCATTCATATGTCGATTCGATATATCCCAGTGAACTCGAAATAAAAGAACCATAGTCATCAATTCCTCCTTCATACTTAGATGTTTATTGAAAATAGATATTAACGGCAAACTAACAACTCAACTTTATGATAAACGGGGTGATTCCAGCTTCTCCATCGTCAACTTACCATATTTATGTAGCAATATTTCATTATCACCGGTATATGGTATTTATATCTCTTAATTTATTTGATACGCAAGAGCTTGTCTACTGACAAACAAGTTGATGGTGCAGAGATTTCAACAATCTCGTTTAAATTCTATTGTCGTTATAACAATCTAGGTTGCCAAACACAAACTATCATTGGGTCAAATGCTGTCTGACTTGTGTCATACCGATTGTTAGACCGTTCTTGGTACACTGATTTTTACTATGGATAACTCCGTTTACCTGGTCAAGATATAGGGCGGGTGTGACCGGTCAACAGGGGATGCTTACTCCTCCTAGGCACCTGATCCCACCTCTGGTGTGTCCATGGGTCCGTGTTTGCCCACCTATCTATTTTGTATTGCTTGTAGGAGTTATGAGATTGATCACTGTTTGTTATCTTCACCTTCTATAGTAAAGTTGCAAACAAAGATTTCGTCCTTAATTCAAGTACTACTGGGAGTATTGAAACCAAGATGTATATAGAGCGTGTAGTATTTGTAGGATGATGATAGTGTCAAAGGTGAAATTGGATTATTTAGCAGAAATATTGTGATAATTCGCAAGCTAATTACTCGAGTAATGCCATTCTTAAGGACATATTCAAGGGAAAAGGCAGTCCTACCCACAGTGTTGCTTTTATGAATAAAGCTTTACTTAATGATATCGTAAATGACAGTCTATAACAACAAAAATTCTTGCTTAACAATTAAATTAATATCAATCTGTCATGTATTTTAAATTACCCGCCGCTAAGAGAGCGGCCATTGAAGGTTAAGTTTTGACGTCACACCGTCGGTTTCAATTTATTTCATCAGCAGCACTGTAAACATGACAAGTCACGAAAAGTTATGTTTGGAGCCGTTTAGGGTTGAGCCCGTTCTTTCGCAAGATGAAATTGAGAAAAGAAGACGTTCAGTCGAGTCGCAGACCAGGCAGACGGTACACGTTTCTTCATACAAATGTCTCGAACCTCAATTTGTCATTACGCAAATGATAGATCCACATTTTAAATAGTCTTTTCTTTTCAGATGACTTGGTTGGGTTAGGAATTTTGGCAAAAAAAACCCCCAGTTTAAATAGTCTTTTCTTTTCAGATGATTTGGTTGGTTAAGGAATTTCAAAAAAAAAAATCACAACTTCCCTTCGCATTAGTGCAATTAACAACTTGACAGGAAGGCATCAACCTATTTATTGGTAAAATCTACCACATGCACATCTTTGATGATCTTAGAATCTGATCAAAACCGGAGCAGAGGGTGTGACGTCAAAATTATTGATTTTTATGGCCTTGAATACAAAAGAGTTCCACCTCATGGCAGCCTCTATAGATGGAGGGAATTTCAATTTCTAACGTTTTTGAATTAGTACTGAAGCTTATCTAGGACGTATATCAACATAATAGTATGACAAATTTGTGTTACATAATTAATCCTATCATTCATCAAGTAATTTTGGGGGATGTATTCCCCTTTAAGCTTACATTTATATATAGTAGTCTAATAGTAAAGTAAGTTGAGTGTTCATAATCTGTTAAATCAAAAGTTTAGATTATGATGTTTATAGAGAAACATAATTATGATATGGAAATCCCAATATTTTCTTAAAATTTATTTTCTGTAAATGGGTTTTGTAGATTTATCACCATGACTCCATGACTCCATAACTTATACTGTACATGTAGGCAATAGAAGCAAGACGATAGAATCCGGTGCGTACAGTAACCAGGACGCCGTGCGTTTGAGCCCCGTCCCAGTCATGCTATATAGGTAATAATTGCGCCTTCGCCAAAACCTCCGGCATTTAAAAGTGAGAATTAGGGGGTCTTTCTGACGTCTGACATGAAATAAACTTACCAAACTGAATTGGGAGGTAATTTCATACCAACTGTTTATCAATTAAATGTCTGGTAATAATTTGTTAATTGTTTATTACCTAAATGGATTATGTCCTGGTGACAATATGTTAATAATTGTTTATTACCTAAATGGGTTATGGTCTGGTGATAATTTGATAATGGTTGTTTATAATCTAAATGTGATATTGTGGCCTACTGGTAAGTTGATGATAATTGATGATAATTAAGGGTTATGGCCTGGTGGTAATTTGTTAATGATTGTTTATTACCTAAATGGGTTGTGGCCTGGTAGTAATTTGTTAATGATTCCTTATTACCTAAATGGGTTATGGCCTGGTGGTAATTTGAGTCGCCCACGTTGTACCACATTTTTGCAATCAGCCAAGTATACGGAGGGTCACTGGGAAGAAAAACCTGAAATATAAGTAATATTTAGACATCGCGATGGATTTGATTGATAAAATGTTTTATGTATATGCAGATTAGCATTGAGCTACATAGGTGAGTTTCTGAGGGTTTTTGTAACTAGGCAATTGTTGTACGCAATCTGTTATCTATAATATTATAGTCTTTCTCCTTTTAACACGAGTACTTTATTATCTATCGGAACGTACCCAGAGGTAAAGAGGTCGGTTTGTAATCGGCTGGTCAAGGATTCCGACAACGGTCGCAAACACCTTCAGTTGTTTAAATAGGTGGCAATTGTTTTTTCACCTAACGCTTGGTATTAGAAGACAAAGTAGCTTGTTGGAGGGAGCATAACCATAGGTAGGCATTAAATTAGCGTGATAAAGAAACCTCACCGCTAAATGGCGTATACCCTCTATTCTAAGTATAAATTTGTGACACTTCGCCTATAGATGTCTCTTTGTTTTCAATATGAGTGAAATATTCTGGAGAGAGACGTAAAACACCAACCAAGCCATCAACTAAATCAGTACGCGTCACGATATAGGGCTCATGGCGGATGTGACCGGTTGACAAGGGATGCTTACTCCTCCTAGGTACCTGATACAACCTCTGGTATATCCAGGGGTCCGTGTTTGCCCAACTCTCTATTTTGTATTGCTTATAGGAGTTATGAGATTGATTACTGTTCGTTATCTTCACCTTTATAGGAGTTATGAGATTGATCACTGTTCGTTATCTTCACCTTTATAGGAGTTATGAGATTGATTACTGTTCGTTATCTTCACCTTTATAAGAGTTATGAGATTGATCACTGTTCGTTATCTTCACCTTTATAGGAGTTATGAGATTGATCACTGTTCGTTATCTTCACCTTTATAGGAGTTATGAGATTGATTACTGTTCGTTATCTTCACCTTTATAGGAGTTATGAGATTGATTACTGTTCGTTATCTTCACCTTTATAGGAGTTATGAGATTGATCACTGTTCGTTATCTTCACCTTTATAAGAGTTATGAGATTGATCACTGTTCGTTATCTTCACCTTTATAGGAGTTATGAGATTGATCACTGTTCGTTATCTTCACCTTTATAGGAGTTATGAGATTGATCACTGTTCGTTATCCTCACCTCTATAGGAGTTATGAGATTGATCACTGTTCGTTATCTTCACCTTTATAAGAGTTATGAGATTGATCACTGTTCGTTATCTTCACCTTTATAAGAGTTATGAGATTGATCACTGTTCGTTATCTTCACCTTTATAAGAGTTATGAGATTGATCACTGTTCGTTATCTTCACCTTTATAGGAGTTATGAGATTGATCACTGTTCGTTATCTTCACCTTTATAGGAGTTATGAGATTGATTACTGTTCGTTATCTTCACCTTTATAGGAGTTATGAGATTGATCACTGTTCGTTATCTTCACCTTTATAGGAGTTATGAGATTGATCACTGTTCGTTATCTTCACCTTTATAGGAGTTATGAGATTGATTACTGTTCGTTATCTTCACCTTTATAGGAGTTATGAGATTGATCACTGTTCGTTATCTTCACCTTTATAGGAGTTATGAGATTGATTACTGTTCGTTATCTTCACCTTTATAGGAGTTATGAGATTGATCACTGTTCGTTATCTTCACCTTTATAAGAGTTATGAGATTGATCACTGTTCGTTATCTTCACCTTTATAGGAGTTATGAGATTGATTACTGTTCGTTATCTTCACCTTTATAGGAGTTATGAGATTGATCACTGTTCGTTATCTTCACCTTTATAAGAGTTATGAGATTGATTACTGTTCGTTATCTTCACCTTTATAAGAGTTATGAGATTGATTACTGTTCGTTATCTTCACCTTTATAGGAGTTATGAGATTGATCACTGTTCGTTATCTTCACCTTTATAAGAGTTATGAGATTGATCACTGTTCGTTATCTTCACCTTTATAGGAGTTATGAGATTGATTACTGTTCGTTATCTTCACCTTTATAGGAGTTATGAGATTGATCACTGTTCGTTATCTTCACCTTTATAAGAGTTATGAGATTGATTACTGTTCGTTATCTTCACCTTTATAAGAGTTATGAGATTGATTACTGTTCGTTATCTTCACCTTTATAGGAGTTATGAGATTGATCACTGTTCGTTATCTTCACCTTTATAAGAGTTATGAGATTGATTACTGTTCGCTATCTTCACCTTCCATTGATTTCAACCTTACCTGGTTGTCGGGTCCCTTCTGCTGGAAGAGTTGTATAGCCACTGGCATCAACTGTCCTTTACCATCCACAAAGAACAGTGCAATAGGGACGGGGCACTACAAAAAATGTAAAATGAGAGAGTGTCATATCTTTCAAAGGTATACATAAATATGTACATCATCGCTTTATCGAATTACGAAATGTTACAATGGTAAGATATTGTTCATTGACAAAATATATCGTGATTTCATTTATAAACATTTTCATTGACAAAATATATCATGATTTCATTTATAAACATTTTCATTGACAAATATACCATGATTTCATTTATGAACATACTCATCTATCTTGTATTCAAACAATAAGATATACCCGAAATAGAAACTAACATTCGAAATCACAAATGATGAGACGTAGTTATAACCTATCATTTTTTATCTTTTGACAAAATATACCATGATTTTAATTTCTTGTTGCATTTTTTCATCTTCATTACCATAAGACAATAAAATACATTCGAATTTTCTCAGGAAATTCATGCAGACCTCAACTACGTAGTCATCCAAACTTACAACAGATCCCTCGTATATTTTAAAACTTATATCATATCCCTCGTTTATTTCGTAACTTACAACATATCCCACGTATATTTTATAACCTACAACATATCCCTCGTGTATTTTGTAACTTACAACTTATGATTTCTCGTGTATTTCGTAACTTACAACATATCCGTCGTGTATTTCGTAACTTACAACTTATGATTCCTCGTGTATTTCGTAACTTACAACATATCCGTCGTGTATTTCGTAACTTACAACATATCCGTCGTGTATTTTGTAACTTACAACTTATGATTTCTTGTGTATTTTGTAACTTACAACTTATGATTTCTCGTGTATTTCGTAACTTACAACATATCCGTCGACCACTGAAATTCCTTCCAGAATATTGAGGTCAATGATAAACAGACGTTTGTCGTTGATGGCTTGAGACAACGTCAGACCTTCCAGAAAAGGCTTGATCATCTCTTCCGTCACACCAAATCTGATATCAGAATTACACATTGTCATACTAAATCTGATATCAGAATTACACATTGTCATCCTAAATCTGATATCAGAATTACACATTGTCATCCTAAATCTGATATCAGAATTACACATTGTCATCCTAAATCTGATATCAGAATTACACATTGTCATCCTAAATCTGATATCAGAATTACACATTGTCATCCCAAATTTGATATCAGAATTACACATTGTCACTCCAAATCTGATATCAGAATTACACATTGTCACTCCAAATCTGATATCAAAATTACACATTGTCATCCCAAATTTGATATCAGAATTACACATTGTCATCCCAAATCTGATATCAAAATTACACATTGTCATCCCAAATCTGATATCAAAATTACACATTGTCATCCCAAATCTGATATCAGAATTACACATTGTCACCCCGAATCTGATATACACATTGTTTGGAAAGTAAGCTTTATTACTTTATTTTAGATTATCGTGTTTCAGATCATCTTGATTTATTACATCCTTTAGAGAAAAATGTCACTCTGATGATACGAATGACGAAACAATTGCATTATGTTAAGAATACAGGAATGAATTTAATTTTCATTAAATTTGATGGTATATATGTAACATTTATCTTGAAAATTCTTATAAAATACATATCAATACTATATTCTTTTGATAGCAAGATTTCAAAAACATTCAGAATCTCATGATATTCTCCCAAATAATACTGCTTAAGATGAATTTAGATTGAAAATTTTAATTCCCGGGGAATCTCCACTTTAATAGAAAATTGTTATGATATGTAGAGGATAATTACATTTAAATGTTTAACAATTTGTATCTGAAGTGATTGCATTGTAACATTTGATAATTTATTTGAAACGTAAAGTAATTAGATTCACCACTCTATTTGTTTGCTCGTGGTCATGGGGCCACGCGCAGCGTCTGGCAGACGAGGAGAACTCGACACAAGATGCGGCCATAGCAGATCGACACGGGACTGTCTGAAGAAAAACTTTGCGTAATCAGATAAATCTGATGATGGCGGGGACGTTCGTGCGATGTGTGCGTGTCGGTTTCGAGACAAGGGTTTCGGGATTCGACCATGTGTTTGGAGTCGGTGATTAACATTAGACTGTGAGAACTGGGATTTCGCTGGTTTGTAGTGAAGCCACTGTACACCATTATTGTTTATCATGTTTATAAAGTAGAAACTTATGAAAATGATTTGATGCTTGTTCAAGATTAAAGATGTAAAATCTATTTTGACTGAGGTGTTTTTGTAGTGTGCCGATATTGTCTTTTATTTAATTTTCTTATAATTTTGGCGACGTTACAAAATGTATATGTAGGAAGATCCACAACCAACACACCATTACATATGTATTAAAACAAAGATACTTAAGATAACGGTTGCGGTAGTTCAGCACTTTTGGTAGAGGGCTCGATTCGTAACCGGGAGGTCATGAGTTCGAGCCCCGCTCATTCGACGGCCGCTTCAAACCTAACAAGTGATTGCTCCTTCGCCAAACGCTCGGTATCTAGAAAGTGAGAATCATGGGTCTTTCGAATATGACCTTATCGAAAATGGAGGTCCCGTGTCGCGGTTGCGCACTGAGTGATAAGCGTAGGTTTAAAGTGACATTTCACCTAAGACTAGTTGAATCTCAGTATGAGTGAAAAATCCTCGACGGGAGATAAAACAATCATCAATCAAACAATTGAATATATCAACTAGATCTAGATATGGGGCTCACGGCGGGTGTGACCGGTCAACAGGGGATGCTTACTCCTCCTAGGCACCTGATCCCACCTCTGGTGTGTCCAGGGGTCCGTGTTTGCCCAACTATCTATTTTGTATTGCTTGTAGGAGTTATGAGATTGATCACTGTTCGTTATCTTCACCTTGCATTTATGACACTCAAACTTAAGCTAGTGATGTTTCTATGTGATTGAAGAATTCTTAAATGAGACGTAAAACACCAAACAAGAACAACCATTGCGTAATGTTTTCTTACTTGTCCGGTATCTCTGAGCAGAGCCGAATGAGATTGGGATTAACGCTGTTTAGTCGTTGCCATCCAAAGCTGACATCGCTTTCCCAGTCCTCCATTTCCTGTTCATGATCAACGAAAGGGTCACCATTAGCTGTCTCGCCATGTTGCGGGTAACCATATTTCAGTTTAAGAACATTTTGTAATATATCCACAAAATTGGTTTGCTTTACCTTTGGATTTTCAAATGGCGTGGAGTAGACGCTCTTTAAGTCCTTTATAGTTTCCCACGATCCATCACCAAATATAACTTCTATGGTCTTACTGTATTTCATGGTGATTTTACTTTTCAGCAAATGCCACTGTTATTTTAATACATTTTAGTTACACAATTCTTATCATGTATGCACCATATAATATGATGAATACTACTATAAACCTAAATATATCTTAATCAACGTTTGTTATGTCAACACCAAAATTGTTAGCATCTTTTGTGATGATCCAGTTTGAATGTGTGCTAGCATGTTTTGTAATGATGCAATTTACATGTGTGCTAGTATGTTTTGTGATGATGCAGTTTGAATGTGTGCTAGTATGTTTTATGACGAGGCAGTTTGAATGTGTGCTAGTATGTTTTGTGATGATACAGTTTGAATTTGTGCTAGTATGTTTTGTGATGATACAGTTTGAATGTGTGCTAGTATGTTTTGTAATGATGCAGTTTGAATGTGTGCTAGTATGTTTTGTGATGATGCAATTTGAATGTGTGCTAGCATGTTTTGTAATGATGCAATTTACATGTGTGCTAGTATGTTTTGTGATGAGGCAGTTTGAATTCGTGCTAGTATGTTTTGTGATGAGGCAGTTTGAATGCGTGCTAGCATGTTTTGTGATGAAGCAGTTTGAATGTGTGCTAGTATATTTTGTGATGATGCAGTTTGAATGAGTGCTAGCATGTTTTGTGATGAGGCAGTTTGAATGTGTGCTAGTATGTTTTGTGATGATGCAGTTTGAATGTGTGCTAGTATGTTTTATGATGAGGCAGTTTGAATGCGTGCTAGCATGTTTTGTGATGATGCAATTTGAATGTGTGCTAGTATGTTTTGTGATGATGCAGTTTGAATGTGTGCTAGTATGTTTTGTGATGAGGCAGTTTGAATGCGTGCTAGCATGTTTTGTGATGAAGCAGTTTGAATGTGTGCTAGCATGTTTTGTGATGAAGCAGTTTGAATGTGTGCTAGCATGTTTTGTGATGAGGCAGTTTGAATGCGTGCTAGCATGTTTTGTGATGAAGCAGTTTGAATGTGTGTTAGCATGTTTTGTGATGAAGCAGTTTAAATGTGTGCTAAAATGTTTTGTGATGATGCAGTTTGAATGTGTGCTAGTATGTTTTGTGATGAGGCAGTTTGAATGTGTGCTAGTATGTTTTGTGATGAAGCAGTTTGAATGTGTGTTAGTATGTTTATTGATAATGCAGTTTGAATGTGTGCTAACGGGTTTTGTGATGAGTGTGCCGGTATGTTTTGTGATGACCCAATTCGAATGTGTCAATGAAAATATGTAGGTGTATAAAGCCGCTTTCAGTTTGATTACGATATATCTCTTTCATTGTATTGGATGTAATCTCAACTTACTGACTGCGTTAGGACATTCATGATGTCATAATTCAAGATCGTCATTATTTTATCGTTATACCTATTATTATAGAAAATTCAGAGAAGTCAATACTGTATACTGCTTTAGATTCGCGTTTTGCTTTTTGTCATTTTGACGGCCTCTGGTAGAACAATGTACATCAAGTGTTAAATTCACATTTATTATTTTCAAACAACATAACGTAATGACAAGGTTACATTCATTGCTGTTTCAACTTCACGAATCTTGTTTATAGCGAAACTAGCTAAATTTAAACTGCAGCGAAAATAAAGCAGAACACAGTCCCATCTGATCCCTACCTCTATCTGACCAGAAAACACTTCATCCTTAGGGACCTTCTTAACCTGGTGAAATATACACTGATAATGTTAAATGTATTCTTAATCTTAGTTTGTTAAATTGAAATCAATCTTTCTCAATAATTCATTTCACATGAACACCTCACCTGAACAGGTAATCCAGGTGTTTTCTCTTCATATTCGTAAAATTTCCTTTTTTCCTCAAGTTCAAGATTTCGCTGATCTGGCCGTGGATCAGATTGGGGTAAAAATGTATCGTATTGTCTGAAGTAAATATCAACTCCAGAGGGAACCCACCGAAGAATCGGAAAGACAGAGGTCTTTCTACTGTTCTGATTGGTCACCTCCACTTTTTCAACAAACCAATCACTGAACAATCCTGCTTCGTCTCTTCGCAACTGGATGTCGGTTACTTCAGGAATATCTGTTTGATCTAGAAATGTGAAGACGTCTATTTTCCCTCGTTCAAAGTCATCTTTAAACCTATTATTTAGAACAGCAGGTTTGGTTTGCTTTCCAGATCCATCCAGTAAAATTATGTGAACGTTAGCGTCTGTGCCTGCCCCCTTCTTGTCGCCAGTCTTTACCTTAACTTCATAAGTTGTCATTGCAGACCGTTAGACTGTAAACACAGTGTACCAGTGTGTCTAAAATGTGAGGAATATGGTGTGAAATTATAGACATAGGGTGGTTTTATCAGCTTTGCCTCTCAAATGAAATTTGAAACTATCACAAAAGTAATTACTCATAGTTAAAAACATTCTTGGTACATGTTCAAAAGAAAAGGGGGATTTCTACCTCGGGGCGTTTTTTCCTTTCAGAGGTAAACTATGTACTGACTGGTGGAAAAGTCTAGTTTTTTTCCCCGGTGGGATTCTATACGGGAGGAAAGTCTATCCTACCATACCGGTGTTCCAATATATATACAGTTAACTATCAATATTTTTTCTTCATAATCATGTCCTGTGGGGACCCGGGGTTAGAATAGGTTTTCAGTACCCCCTGCTTGTCGTAACAGACGACTAAATAGGGCGGTCCTGCGGATGAGACCGAAACAACCGAGGCCCATGTCACAGCAGTTGAGGCACGATAAAAATTCATCCTTGCTCAAAGGCTGTAAGCGCCAAACATAGGCTTAAATATTGCAGCCCTTCACCGAAAACGTCTCCATACGAGTGAAAAATTGTCGAGAGGGACGATAAACAATATAGAATCAATTAATCTTCATAATCACCACATTTTTGGAGACTATTGCTACTTTGGTTGGATTAGATTTATATTAAGCAAACGAAGTTTGGGAGGAATGTAATGTTAGAGTTAACCTGTCTCTCCATGCAATTCCTATGCAAGTCATAAGAATCATGGTTGAAACAAGGACTACTGAAGGTGTGTCATGTTCTTGACCCAATGTCAATTAAGGCTCAATTGCAAATTCATTAGGTGAAAATGCTTTATCATAGCTAAGTAACGCGAAGAAACATCAGGTACTTACAATTGAAAGACTTTGCGTGCCAGATAATGGTAATACTATGAAATGTCCTTGAACCAAGGCCATTTGCTAAAGTTCAAGCTCACTGGATAAAAAGTTTAAATTTCATCTCCAGGCCATTTCGTAACCAAGCACATTTAATGCTTTTAATGAAGATAAACTCGTATATATTTTGGTATTTCAAATCTGTTTTAGTTTGGATAAGACCCTCGGGGGTGGGGGTATTGGTCCTGTTAGTACATTTTTAGTTTATATTATTTTTATAGTAATTTCCAACCGGTAAAACTGGATATTGCAAGGATCTGGACTGTAAAACTTCCTAATACCACAATATATGGAATCCTTAAGATTCTAGAAATGAATACAATTCTTCATTTCGATTCTTCAAGTACATTGTTTATAAAATGAAATCTCAAAATTCTGAACAACGTTCGTTCAACCATTTACTGTCTAACATTTGTTTTATTTTCGTCATATCATTTCTTGAATATCCTCTCAAATTATATAATTTGTTGTAGTAGATCGAAATATCCTAGTGAACTCGAAATAAAAGACATCACAGTCTTCCATGTGGTATATCTTAGTCAATCGGAACTCCTCGAATGTCTCGCACACTCGACATAGATCTCGGATGTAATACGATGGCATCCATGAGTGAATTTGATGTATTGCCAACTGGCAATGCATCAAATTCACTCGTGGATGCCATCGTATTACATCCGAGATCTATGTCGAGTGCGCGAGACATTCGAGGAGTTCCGATTGATATCTTAGTGAACGACAAACTAAACAACACAACTCTATGACAAACGAGGTGACTTCAGTTTCTCCATTTTCAACTTTCCGTATTTGTGATTCGATACACGAGAGGATGTTCTGCGTATGATAAATTTTAAAATCAAGGTAGGGTACTTAGAAATTAATTTAATGTTACAGGGGTTTCAACGGTCTCGCTTAAAGCAAGCATATCTCAAATTCTACGGTCTTTACAATGATCTATATTGCAAATACAAGCTATCACTGGATCGAATGCTGTATGATGTGTTTCATGTTAATTGTTGGACCGTTCTTTACATACTGATTTTCACTACGGACTACTCTGTTTATATGATCATTATATAGGGTTCACATCGGGTGTAACTGGTTGAGAAGGGATACGTATTCCTTCTAGTCACATGATCTTCACCTTGCATGATCCCACCTCAGGATGTCCAGGGGTCCGTGTATTCCATTCTCTAAATTTTGTATTCTTAATCAGATTTATGAGATAACGAACAGTTATCTTCACTTGTTCATGGATTCAAGAACTTCTTTTGTGTCAGTAGTGGGATATAAAGATCAAACTATATTCAATCTTTAAAGTGCAGCATGTTCATTTTCTTTAGTGACAGTAAGAGGAAAGTTTTTTTCTTGATATGTACAGTTGTGTTTGTGATAAATGCTTTTAGTTCCTGGGCAAGCGTGATGACCTTTGTATCCTTGTTCGCAGTCAAAACATTCTTGAGACCACGAATTTCATATACATTGCACAGTATAATCAAGCCCCTCAGAGACGCTGATTTATAGATCAAAGTTGCCAGAAGCAGACATCTTTAAGTTATTTTTAAAACAGTTCAGACTACATAAATATATCTGACGTCATCGAACACTATGCCACCCAAAACAAGAAAAAGGGTAACTCTAGTAACGAGGGGAACAGGTCGAAACGCAAAACTAGACTACCAAGGCGGTTCATTGAGGCAGTCAGTCAAGGGACACAGCTAGCACACATGCCGGACAGTATGAACGGGCCGAACGCGCCAAACCAGCAAGCTCCGGTAACGGGCGCGGAACAACCGGTCCCGCAAGTTTGCGTACCTTCAGTGGATGGTGGAGATGCTGGTAGACAGGGTTTGGCCAGTTACGACAGGCATGTACGAACATTGATTTTGGCAGTAATTTGCACGCTATGGGAAGTAAATACGCTCATCAGTCGGGCTTAGGTTGTAATGTTGAAAGTCAATGTATTGGGGTCTCTTGATTGGGGAGCAAGTGCAAGTTAGTCGCCCATCAGCTGCGTTGAGTATTTGTGACCCCGTAGGCTGTCACATGCCCATAGCTATCCGAGAAAAAATATGGACATGGGCTTACATTGATTTGGCTTTGCTATTGAAATAGGCCCGCGAACTAAGAACTGACCCTCATTGCGCAGGAGAGCTTGTCATAAAAAAAATGGCCACCTTGTTATTGAAAAACAACACTTGAAAGCCATAAACAACACACACACTTGGACAACTGTATTCATTGTCTACATGTCTATATACCTCGAGAAGT
Source organism: Ostrea edulis (assembly GCF_947568905.1). NCBI lineage: Eukaryota > Metazoa > Mollusca > Bivalvia > Ostreida > Ostreidae > Ostrea > Ostrea edulis. Next base: position 70,775,768 of record NC_079168.1, on the reverse strand, counting down.
TCCCAGGAAAAGCTCATGGATTGATCAAATGCATGCACAATATTAGATTAGCTGTCAGTAGACAAGGGCATACGGATTGGTCCAAGTATGACGAACAATTCCGCTTAAAAAAGGAGTGGCACCTACATCGTCAGGGGGGAGGTCGATATTGAGCTATGGCTTATGTTCGTATCACCGGTGCAGTGTGAGCAACCTACCCCATTGCCATCAGAAAAGGAATTACATATGGATAATGCGAAAACCAACTACTCCTTTCGAAACACTCAAGGGCCCCGTAACCACTCCTCATATTCAGGGACAATTAACCAGGGTGGTGGGTCCGGAATCAGGCCAAGCCAAAACATGGGTAAACTACCAAGGTCCGTGGGCAACTGCTTTGCCTTTAATAAAGGTTCCTGCTCATTTAACCCCTGCACGTTCAGACATAGATGTGCAAATTGTAGGGGTCCCTACCCCAAACCAACTGCTCTTCAAATTAGAAAAAGGATGGACACTACCTTGTATGACCTCGCTTCCACACCCATTAAATACAGTCAGTTGTGTGCCGAATTAGATTCTGATCCTTTTGAGTCCGACAGACTCCAACTTCCATATGGTTTCAGGTTTGGTTTTTCATTACATTACGCCGGCCCAAGAACACACAGGGAAGCTAAAACTCTTAAATCTGCTAGCGAGGCCCCGCAAGTCGTTGAGCAAAAACTTACCAAAGAATTCAACTTGGGTAGAATGGCCAGTCCTTTCGACATAATTCCTTTTCCCACACTCCGGGTTTCCCCAGTAGGACTTGTGCCCAAGAACGACAGGGACTTTCGGTTAATTCATCACGTGTCCTACCCAGACTTTGAATCTGTTAATTATTTTTTCGACCCATACATGTGTACAGTTAAATATAGGAATATAGATGAAGCTGTATCAATGGTACAGTTATTGGGACAGGTCGCGCTACTTACTAAAACTGACTTTAATAGTGCCTTCCGTTTGTTACCTATCTACCCGGGAGACTTTGGCCCACTAGGCATTAACTTTAAAGAAAAATACTATTTCGACAAATGTTTGCCTTTTGGTTCAAAACTTTCTTGTGCACTATTCAACCAATTTAGTACATTTTTACATTGGTTGATATGCAAAAGATCAGACAATCAAAATGCCATACATTATCTGGGTGATTTTTTGTTCGGAGGAAAATCTAGTGATTCGAGTTGTAAACATACACTGGATACCTTTCATTGTGTCTGTGCTCAACTTGGTGTTCCCATTGCTAATGAGAAGACGGTGGAGCCAACAACATGTTTGACTTTCTTGGGGATAGAATTTAATACAGTGTCTATGCTTATGCGTTTACCTTAAGCTAAATTGACTGAGCTACGTATTAGAATTCAGGACAGTCTGTATGCCAAATAGATTACTTTACGAGATTTGCAGTCCATAATTGGGTTATTAATTTTTGCTAGTCAGGTTGTTGCATCGGGTAAGGCTTTTATTAGGAGACTCATTGACGCCACAATAAGTGTTAAGAAAGCGAATCACAACATAATAGTAACTTCTAGTATAAAATTAGATTTAGTCGTGTGGCTAGAGTTTCTCAATCATTATAACGGTGTGACTCTCTTCCCTGAGAGGCTCTGGGTCTCCAATGATACACTTCAGTTATTTACTGATAGCGCCGGTGGCATGTCAGGGGGTTTTGAAATATTTTTTCACAATAGGTGGGCTTTCGGTAGATGGCCTCAGCATTGGTTGGAATCAGGAAGACTTCGCGACATGACATTCTTAATGTTGTTTCCAGTAGTAGCTGCGATATTAGTCTGGGGTCAGTCGCTGGCTAACAAGAGGATATTATTCCATATTGACAATCAAACTTGTACATATAGTTAATAAACAAACTTCTAAATCTGCTGAGGTCATGGTATTGGTTAGAAAATTGGTTCTTAATACCCTTTACTTTGACATTACATTTAAGGCTAAGTACATCAATACCAAATTCAACGCCATTGCTGATTCTATTTTTCGTTGTCAGCGGCATCGTTTCCGGGCATTGCCTCATCGGGCAAATCCAGAACCAACTCAGTTGTCCCCAGAACTCTGGGGATGTTGACAGTGGAAACTGATAAAATGTTAAAGGCTTCTACCGCCGAGAATACATAGCACACATATGAGACGGCCTATGAAAGCTTCAATCAGTTCAGGTATCTGTTTGGCTTACCATTAATGTGGTCAGCTCCTTTCGATCACGTACTTAACTTCATAGCTCACATGTCAATGGAAAGCAAGCCCCCTGGATCTATTAGAACATATATATCGGGTCTGTCGTACATCTACAAAATTCGCGGTCTCGAGGATGTTACCAAATCATTCATAGTCACAAAATTGTTGGAATGGACTGCAAGACAGACACAGAAACAAGAAACACGAGCCCCAATAACCCTACAAAGGCTTGTTTTACTACTACAGACCCGGGATAAAGTCTGTGCTTCAAATTAGGAAGTTCATCTTTTTAAGGCCGCATTTTGCCTAGCATTTTTTGGTTTCCTGAGAGTAGGCGAATTGACCAGCAAATCACAAAGAGGGCACGACACCCGACCTTTACGGCAAAATGACATTAATATCATTAACCTTGACGGACGTAGGCAAGTAAAACTGACAAATAGACAATCAAAAACCGACCAATTGGGCCGCAAATCTACTTTGTTTTTGTTTGAAACAGCGGTTCGAACTTAGGGCACAGCAAGCCATAGCCAATTCCTGGTTCATTTCGATGGCAATCCCCTAACGCGTTTTCAGTTCTCATCCCTACTACCAAAAACTGTACAATTCTGCAACATCAACAATGGGCGTTTTAGGTCACATTCCTTTCGAATAGGAGCGGCGACAAAGGCAGCAATGAGGGCCATCCCCAACCATGTAATCAAACAATGGGGCAGGTGGAAGTCAGAGGCATATGCCTCATACATTAGATTTGTGTCATACATTACAACTATAATTTAAGTTTTTGAATACTTTCTTGCATTAACTAATTCCAAGTTTTGCAGGTCATAGGAGAGTGGTCTGGGTTATGGGATCATCCATAGTATACAGGGCTGCCCGAAGTGCCACCAGTCGACCTGGAGGGAAAAACCTTACTCTCCAGGATAAGAATATTACCATATCGTGGTTCGGAATAAGGGGAATGAGATGGCAAAGACTTTGACACCATGTTCGAGAATAAGTTAAGACTAATCCTCCACCAAATTACTTGGTGGTACACTTGGGTTCTAACGATTTGGGCATCTTGCCTGGAGGGGAATTGTTTCAAAGAATCAAATGTTCATTCTTATGTTGCAGGTTATTGGTCCCAAGCATGTCAATTGTCTAGTCCGACATGTTACCTCGCTTGTATTGGCACCATGCCAAGTCCGCCGTCAGGGTTGGCGCCATGTGCAAAGACATCAATCGAAAAGTCAAGCAATATCTGAAATTGGAAGGGGGCCTGATGATCAGACATTCAACCATCACTTTTGCCCAGAAAGATCTGTTTAGGTATGATGGCACGCATTTGAACTAATTAGGCAATTCAGTATTCCTCAATAGTCTGCAAGGGGGTCTTGAAACCTTTTTAGAGAGAAAACAGGCATGCAGGTATTCCGTGATGACTTTGTTCGATATATCTTGTACATATATTTGGGTTTAATGTATGTCTTCAACATCAGGTTCGGTGGGTCAAATTCGATTTTATAAATAACGGTATAGACGCGTGTAAGGGCATATGCGAGTACTTATGTTTATATGCATAACGCGTTGGTGGCAGGTGATCTTGTATAGACAAGTTCATTTGGCGGAATTCGGGGATTACCACGAATGAGGATTTCTATTATATCCGTCTCAAAACTCTGGGTTATTCATTCTCGGCACTGGGGGATTTTAGGGTTACTTCAGTGGTACCTGAGGCACCAGCTTCATCCTTGCGGTACCAAGGGCAACCTTTGGGGCCTACCCCTGGGGGTATTAGCCCCAGGTAGTTGGTTCTTACCAGGGGAGGCCGTATAGAGTTAGAGCCCGAGTCAGAACTTGAATTCCTCTTCTTGCGTGGCACTCACTCTTGTCGGGGTTACCAAGGGGTGTGTTCCCACCACAGTTACCTGCGGGGGCGCTGTCGCGCCAGGTTCTAAGGGAGATCATCCCGGTAGGCAGGCAGCGTTTCCCTGGATTCCGCCGGGGTATTTATCTTGATGTGTAAATAGATTGCGACAAGCACTCGTCACTAAATGTAATTATTGTTTCTTTAATAAACCCCATTGTAAAGTATTAATAGTTTAGTAGTTGGTGTATCTGGGATTAAATAGCCACACCACTTGCTTCGCGTATTACTATAGATTTATCAGGAATGTATTTATTGTGCATATTGTGATGCTAACTAACACTAGACTAATGCCAATCATGTTCATATTTCTTGTTTAGAAATCATCGATTTATCTTGGTTGACAATGAATGTAATTTCCATATGTTTCTTGCGAACATACTCGTAATTGATATACAATAAAATAAATTCTTTTTCCATGTTTTTTTTAACATAGCATGGTAACACGTTTTGTATAAAATGCGGGAAATGGCAGCCTTGGTATCTAGTCTATGGAGCAGAACAAAAGAAGTCGATTTGATGACATCTGTTTTTAAAATTAAACTCAGTAATAAACGATATAGGTAATGAATACAATCATTATGAGGTCATGGATACTGGTAGCAAGGGGTGTTGCCAAAACCCAGAATGAAAAGGAACAGGAAGCGGAAAATATTGTATGCAATAATGAAAGGTGAAGATAACGAACAGCGATCAATCTCATAACCTCCACAAGCAATACAAAATAGAGAGTTGAGCAAACACGGACCCCTGGACACACCAGAGGTGGAATCAGGTGCCTAGGAGGAGTAAGCATCCCCTGTCGACCAGTCACACCCGCGGTGAGCGCTATATATATTATGAGGAGGTCAGCATTTTGTAAGATCAAAATGCTTATTATGAACAAGGGAAGCAGAAATTACAGAGAGAATAGGAAGTCATCCTCAGAATCCACCGTTTCGTATACATCTTACTAATGCATCAATCGGATCACGCGCTTGTCCTGTTCCGTAACCGATTACGGAAATAGCCGAGTAGTTACGATTGACTAATGCATATATATTTCATTATGCAGTTGGAGATTAGTTGTAAAAGTCGTAATATTCAAGAAAATTGGTAAAATGAAAATCTTAGTAAATCAGTGGCGCGGCATCTTGGATTGGACGCTGACTATACCAGACTGTCTACGTTACCTCGTAAAAAACAAACTTATTTTGTTTCTGAATTTGATAACAAATATTTTGTTATACAGTATGTAGATCTAAAAAAAAAAAAATTAAAATAAAAAACGCCACCCTTCACGAATTTTTGGACATCTCTCGTATTTTCAAAATTTTTATTTTTGATCTCATTTCTGTCACATTATACATTAAGTGCATGATAGCAATGTCAAAGGTCAAGGGTTAAACTGGACAGAGGGAGAAGATGTCTGCTCAATATCTTGGGAACCATTTGCTTGGCAGACATCAAACTTGGCACACTGGTACATGTACACAGTAAGGAGTAGATGACCCCAAATGATTTTGAGGTCACATGGTCAACGGTCAATTCACTGTGGACATAGGAAGATATTGTCTGCTTAATATTTTCAAAATCCTTTGCTTGACAGACATAAAATTTGGAACACTGGTACATCATAAAAAGTAGATGACCCCTGTTAATTTTGGGTTCACATGGTCAATGGTCAAACTGGAAATAGTAATATACTGTCTCTTATATTTCAGGAATCATTTGCTTGGTTGAAATTAAACTTGGAACATTGGTACATCCTAAGGAGTAGATGACCTCTATTGATTTTTAGGCCACATGGTAAAAAACAAGGGTCAATCCACTCTGAACAAACATGTAGGAAGGTATTGACCGCTCAATATCTCGAATAATTTTGGCACTACTCTTAATTAAATGATGCATGTGTATATCCCTCTTCAATTTTGCACCACGAGGGGGGATATGTTTTATAAATATTTCTTGTTAAATTTTGTTTTCTCTGTGACTTTTATTAAATTTTGTTTTCTCTGTGATTTTTGTTTAGCTTTGTTTTCTCTTTTACTTTTATTGCTTGTTTTTGGGGGGTTTTTTGGTTGGTTTTTTTTTTTTGGTTATGTTTATCGAAGTTTGTTGTCCCTGTTTTTTATCTTAAAAAATTCTGCAACTATTATCAACATTTGTTTTCCTCTCTTTTACGTTTATTGGGGTTTGTGTGTTCTCTGTCACTTTTATGAAGTTTTTATTCTGATTTACTTCTAATAAGGTTTGTTTTGTGTGTTAATTGGAAATGTTGTTCAAATGTTTTGCACCAACTTGTATCCAAGAAAAAAGTCCATATTTTCGTACCATTTCTTTTTTATAGCAAGCAGGCCTCTACAAAAACGATTTTTCTCATACTTTATTTTTCCATTATCCTTGAATTTGATATTAATCCAGAACCGTGTTTAAGGACACGTCATTAAAAAAAATGGATATATGGGTTGATATGTACTTTTCGACTTATTTTCGTTGTAACTAATACACATATAAAATTTCTGAAAAAAATAAATAAAAAAGATACGGGATTTGTACATTTTCTCCTATGTTCAAAAGTTGAAATATATTATTCCTCCCTATAACATTATACACCCCTACTAATTTGGACTTGATTGAAAATCATGGGAATAAATCATATTCCATACGGTAAACACATGGTAAATTGTATTCATTTTACTTATAAAACATATCATTTAGTTTTGATTTTTATCATTTTTGGAAAAAAGTTTGTTTATAGCAAATGTCGTTAAAATGGGTATCATGGTGCTCCAAAATATATTTGACTATTCACATACGATTGATTGATTGATTGATGTTTTCCGCCACACTCAACAATTTTTCAGTTATCTGGTGGCGCCCAGTTTTTATTGGTGGAAGAGAGAACCCAGAATCTGGGAAGAGACCACCGACCTTCCGAAAGTAAACTGGGAAACTTTCTCACTTACCGGCGCGAGCAGCATTCGAATCTGCGCCGACAGAGGTGAGAGGCCGTGTGATTTTGAGCACGATGCTTTAACCAGGCCCCTATTCACATACGAATATTTATAACAGTAACACATGTAAGAAAGTACAAGTCAGATATCAATCAGCGCCTGTAGACAGACTAGAAAATGACAAAAAATGACATATATATATATATATATATATATATATATATATATATATATGCACAAAAATACAAACTACGTGTAGGTATACAGCAAAAAGATGACGCATCAAAAAGATTCAACATATACTTGCTCATTGCAATATGGTCCATGTCGGTAAGTCATTCTTCAATGTCATACAGTGACTGAGGTTTCATCAGTTTTCATTTATATCGATTTCGTATATTTGTCAAAAGTCGTGAAGAAATTTTTTCTGTTCTTTCATAAATGAAAATGAATATAACGAACAGTGATCGACTTCTTAAACCCTACAAAGAATACCAAATTAATAGTAAGACAAACACAGACCCCTGGACACACCAGAGGTGCGACCAGATGCCTAGGAAGAGTAAGCTTCCCATTTTATTGACCGGTTAAACCCGCCAGTAGTTCTGTATCTTGATCAGGTAAACGTTGTAATCCGTAGTCAAAATCAATATACATAAAACGGCCTAACAATTATCTGTGGTCAAAATTAGTAATTATACTTCGTTTGTCACTTGATTTTGTTGTCCGACACAAAAACCAAACGAAACTTCGTATTCAATAAAAGTGATGGAAGCAATGCAGTCATACTAAAAATAAACATTCTAAGAAAACAAGACGTTCAACAGGGAAATTATATATAAAATCAAATGTCAAAATATATCCCCTATGTACATACCTTGTTCTTTTCCCTCCTCGTCAACTTCTGAATAAACTGATCAATAACATAACCGACAAGTTACTATTACGTTACATTAGTTGTCCTGCCATCTGGCGGCAGCTGGCAACGAGGCCAAGTACCCGTGTTCATTTTTCTTGCTTGTGTATTTCAAACTAATGGTCATGAAATTGGAATTAAAAGTAAAATCACATGCAATCATAAAAACATACTTCAGTTTGCGTATTATCATCCATGCATTAATTGCAGATGTGCAAACAAATAAAATAAAGTTTAATATAGCGTTATGAAAATTTGTCTGAACGCAAGCTGCGGTTAAATGTACAATATCTGTAAACCTATAATCAATTATCTATATAAAGTTTATATTGCATCGTGTGTTTAGTATTGTACATGTGGTGTTTGAAAGATATCCCTGTAGGTTTAGATTCAAGTTGTAAGAAGAAGCATATAATGACATGGCTATTTTTTCACCACTATTGTTACCTTCTCACTACGACGCCCAAAAACATTGTTCCCTTTTGGCAGAATTTTTCTTAAAGGGGCGTTAGCTGTCAACGTGATGACAACCATTCCCCTCCCCCTAACAATACCCCAATGGCAGAGGAATGTATATTAATGACTAATAAAAATATTTCTATTGCACAAAAACAAGAGAAATCTAACAAAACTACGATATATAACCGCTTTTAATGTAAAGAAATATATATACAAGAATTTCAAGTTTCTTTCCTAATTATTCGGGACTTTAAAAGAATTTACATTGAGGAAGCAAGGTAACTTAAAGAACGATCACCCTTGATTATGCACATTGATTCCGTGTTTGTATATTATGTTACCAACTAATTCATTATTGATTGTTTAAAGAAATATACATTTCATGAAAATCTAATTGAATTGAGAGAATTTCATATCAAGTAAGTTTAAAAAATATACATCATTAATCTCTACTTTCATGCATTTGCCATTGAATCCAGAAATAGTGGAAAATATTTCGCTACTAGTGTACCTTTTATACTTCTCCATTTTTAGACTCTGTACTAGATGATAGATATATTGATATTACACATTTTTAGACTCTGTACTAGATGATAGATAGATATATTGATATTACACATTTTTAGACTTTGTCCTAGATGATATATACATTGATATTACACATTTTTAGACTCTGTACTAGATGCTAGATATATTGATATTACACATTTTTAGACTCTGTACTAGATGATAGATATATTGATATTACACATTTTTAGACTCTGTACTAGATGATAGATAGATATATTGATATTACACATTTTTAGACTCTGTCCTAGATGATATATACATTGATATTACACATTTTCAGACTCTGTACTAGATGCTAGATATATTGATATTACACAGTTTTAGACTCTGTACTAGATGATAGATATATTGATATTACACATTTGATAATTTAGCATTCTTTGATAGGTGAGTAAGTTTTATGACATCATTGATGCCCAGGAATAAAGCTTTTCTAAATTACCTTATATTTTCAACATACGATCATCAACCCAGGCTAGCAAACTTCACATTTCTCATTATACAGAAATAACAGTTTGTCTGCTTAATAACAGGAAAGATTTTCTATTATAGTTTTAATACATAATGCTGATTATCTTATCCTCGTATCAAAATAATCTCTATTAATTTACGATATAGCATGTAATGTTTTGTCATACCGGCCGTCATCAATTCATGATATTAAGCGGAATAAGCTAAGGTACAACTTAAGGTTAGCACAGCCAATCCCTTAATGAGTTGTCTAACCTCATTTGCCCTACGTTTCCTTTTCCGGCATCATCGTCAAACATCAACAGCCAAAAAATCGCTCAGAGAATTTTTCAGTCTAAATCCTCCCAATCATGCCGCCAATTCGCAGAAAAGTGCGAACGCTTTCAAAAAGAAAGGCAGTCGAGCAGAGGGTTTCCCCTTCCCGGAGCCGACCGAGAACTCGGATTTCACCCCCTAGGCAGCATCACAGACCACCCACGCCAGACGCCATTGTCAACGTGGCCGAACCACCGGCGGGGGATAACACCTCAAGCAGTGAGTCAATAATTGACATCCCTCAATTAGACTCCGATAATTTTCTTCCCATTCAGTCCGCCTCGAAATTGATGATTACCAACCTCTCTCAATCCCTAGTTATTTTGACCCCTTGTCGGCCCATGCACCCCTCAATCTAAAACAAAAAGTCTGGCAAGGAAAATTTATTGACAAATCTTTGTTGTTAAAATTTGCACGTGAGTTACAAGACTACTTTGAATCGCAAGGGGACATTCAGATAAAAAATGGCCGCATGTGTCTTTTAAAACAAAGGTCCAACGTCTATCTTAATATAGATAGGTGGACATCGGCTTTTTTATATTTTCTAGCGTGTTGCTAGAAAAATTCCCCACCAAAGCTCAAGACTTACTTAAATACATGAGGGACATACGCCTGGCAGCAAACCGTTCATCTGGTTGGTTCAAATATGAGGAACAATTCCGACTTAGAATGGCCAGTAACCCAAGTATCCCCTGGGGTCAAATAAATAATGAGGTCTGGCTTTTGTATATCACCAACTCCTTGTCCCAGAGCAGCACCACTGAGCAAGCAAGTTACAAACAAAACCCCAGACAGTCTCGGTCAACTAACGTGGCCGACAGAAAACCACAAGGCACATGCAAGTTTTTCAACCATGGTAAAGCTTGTAATTTTTTCCCCAATTGCAGATTCAACCACAAATGCAGAGAATGTGGCGGAAACCATCCCGCCAATAAATGCAGCCCCCCTTACTAGATATCAATTTAACGCAATTCTACAAAAAGATTTGGTAATTGCTGGGGTTCAGGGTCATTTTGCAACACATAGTTTCAGAATCGGCAGGGCCACTGACATGGCTTTAGGAGGGGCCTCTGATTCTGAGATAATGAAATCCGGTCGATGGAAATTAAATACATTTACCACATACATTAGAATATAATTACTCGTGGCATATATACTATTACCTTCTATACAGTTTAGTAATATACTACTTTCACTGACCCATACAAGTCATTCTAGGCAACAAAACCATCTGGATCATGGGTTCCTCAATTCCATATTGGGCAGGCGAGTATGCGAGTCAACACGGAGGTAGAAACCTGGGCCTTCAAGCAACAGTCCAGTGGCGCGCCAGGCGTGGAATGAAGTGGCATGACCTCGGTCCCTTCGTCCTTCATCTGCTTAAATCATTCCCACCTCCAGATATCCTGGTGGTTCACCTGGGATCAAATGATCTGGTCTCAGAAAAGCTAAACTGCAAAATTCTGGTCCAATATTCTGCCGAGACTTTTTTGGCACGGTGTGCCTCTGGCCAGAAATAAGAAAATTTATCAGAAGCGAAAAAAGGTCAACCGCAGAGCGGCTGCTGCCATTGAAGAGGTAGGAGGATCCATCATTAGCCACCCCATATCTCAATACTTAATCACAATTTGTTTAGGCACGATGGAACTCACTTGTCTAATTCTGGCAATGACATTTTCGTCCAGGATCTAATACAAACGCTAATTAAGTTAATATAAGCCCTAATGCACTTTATATGGGGTGTTGGTTGGTTCGGTGGTATTGTGATACAGTGCACATGTACTATGTACTGCCTAGACAAGACGCAGTCAGTTAAACCATTTTAATGAATGAATGAATCAATGAATGGTGAAGAGCTACAAAGAAAAGTAGAGATTCCATGTACACAAGGTTAACACATCTTAAAAATACAAAAACATAATCACACAAACGACTTCCAACTGACAATTGAAACGTGTAATAAAAGTTGTACATCACGATTATGACACAAAGTGCGTTCCATAGTTTAAATTTTCAATAAAGGGCTGTGTTTAGATAAACGTGAAAATCCAGTAAAAATTAACAAACCAGACCAAAGAAATTACATAACAAAATAAAGGAGTAAATATAAGCCAGGCAAGTATCATATCAGACAAGCAAATAACTATAAATGCATGTTTATAAGTATACCACGTGACTAACCGAAGACCGCATGGAAATCGCAATATACGATAAAATACATGATGTGCATTCCTAAAATAGCTAGAACTTGTGAAATAAATCATACACAATGTACTTAATTAATGCATGCTTACATTGTGGCCAGCCAAGCTTATGGCAATTTCCGAAAGTTGAACGTAGAATTGTGCGCGGCACAAATATACCAGGGGCCGATAACTCTAAAGTTATACGTATGGAAGGCAGTGGCTGCCAATACACAAACACGCCAGTTATAAAACAGATGATTGTAAATCAATGAAAATTGAATTAATAAATGAACGTTTATATGGATTTAACCTTATCTAAGAAAATATCCAAATGAAATATATATATATATATCAACAATATGTTCCAGTACATACTAGGTTATCGAGTTAATCAGTTAATCTAAGCCTTAACCGCTTCTGGGGGGGGGGTGGGGGGGTGGGTGAAATGTGTCTCGGGTCATTAAGTTCCTTTTAAGCTTAACTCCCTGCATTGGGGGGATTTACTTTTGCGAAATGTGTACTCGGGTCATGGCGAGTCCATCATATCGATGGCTGTTGGCGGACCAGGGGAGATAAAAAGGAATATTTGGATCTCATCTGGCCTGTTGTTCCTCCCCCATCTGTCTGTTACGACGAAGGGCTGTCAGTGTGCGAAGCTGGTCGCCATTCTAAGTCAGTGAATTTGTCTACGGTACAAAGTAAAATATGGATTCGAGAATCACTAGCCTCAGCACGGCTTGGTTTCTCTCTCCGCCTCTTTTAAACGGAAGGGAGACTGACACGCATTTGGACTTCCGGCGCCTGTTTGTACCATGGGGCCACCGGTTTGCCCGTTCTACATTGTTATGTCGGTATCCGGTTATCTCCCCTTGTTCGAATTTACAATGCGGCCATACCATCCACTCTCCCAATTAGACACTCAGACTGTTGTCTGTGCTTGTTATGACATTGTGTGAAATGTAACGCGTCAGCTGACTTGTTACAACTGTATTATGCAAATATGGGATTTGTTTGCTAATGTTATCTATAGTGAAAACCTCAATAAAATTTTGTCCACAATATACATCCTGTGTTTCTTGGCAGTTTCGGGAAACTAGTGGTCATTTGTTCCTATTATACATACATGTACAAGGAGCAAGCCAGTTTCTCTTAAATTAATGTACGTGTATATGGCCAATCTAGCACCGCCCTGGTACCCAAACCTTGGCTCATGAAATTCACAACTTTGATAGAAGTTTCGATACTTAAAATCATGCAAGCATTTTGCCTCCTGGACGTTCAGAAGTAAAATAAAAAATATCCATTCGGTATATACATGCAAACATACATATATAAATACCAAGGATAACCCATGGAATCTTGGAAGCTTATTTCCAATGGGGTCCTTTGATGCACGGATGTTTGCGCTAGGGGTCATTCATGTGGGAGGAAACCGGAGTACCCGAAGGAAATCCACGTGTACGAGACGGCGATCGCCATACCCTATCACATACAACCACTGCCGATTACGGGGATCAAACTCGGTCGCAGCGGCGAGAAGCGAGAGCGTTACTTCTGTGCTACCTGGGCACCCTAAAGAAGAATATTTTCGAAGAGTTAATGCTTTTTCAATACATGACCAACTTAGTCCTGTCCTAGAGCCTAAACGCAGAGGTCAGAAACTTCATAGTTTTGGTAGAGGGTTCAATGTTCATTATAGCCATGCGTGTCTAGATTGCATTAATTAGAAATGTCTACCAGTGTAGATGTTCGGATCCCCCGAATGATACGATTAAATATACGACAACGCCGATTGTCCAATATGATATAAAGCCCATCTTTTTACAGGTAGGTCGTCCTGATCGGTGACGATTTTCAATAGAGCCTCTGTTATGAAACTTACAAATAGTTGCTGGACTTACTTTCAATACTTTAGATGTTTCACTTTCATTCAAACCACTGTTAAACATCTCCAAAATAATTGTTTTCGCCCCATCTTTCGTTTAATTTTGTATCCACTGTAAACTAATGGCGGTTTATAACAGAAAAAGACGCTTGTACCTTTAGACATTGAATAGCTGATACAGTCAAATCATTCTTATACACGACAACAACAATTTTGACGAAAATGTATGCATTGGATACTTTAATTTTGCTAATACGACACCGAAAATCAAAATTCAAAATGACGGCAAAGGATTCGACCCGGCATTGGCTGTTTATGGCCTAGCGAATGTGGAAAAAATAAACACTGATTTGTAATAAATCTGAGTGTTTATTTCTTCTGTATAGGACAGATACCGTTCAACGATGGGGGGCTTAAACATGACCGGATGCTGGTAATAGTACACTAAGTGCTAAAATCAACAAAAGACTATATATTTCCGGGAAAATCGCCGATTTAGTCAACCTTGAGCTCAAATTTATTTAATATCGGGTTATCGACGGCAAAATATTAAATCAGAATATGAAAATTCAAACATTTTAAAATAGTTTTGAGTGAAAAAAAAATGCCGTCAGGAACCCGCTATATCGAAATTAAATTAATTAAGAATTAGCGGTAAGCGCTAAAACTGTCGTCTGGTCATCGGCGTCGTCGCGTCTATAGAAACAGCGATGCATTTCACAGCAACTGATTAACACGGTGCAATCCGCAATCCACTTTCAAGGTAAGTTCATTGATAGATTATACTAAATAATGAGACTATTCAAAATGTCTTACATTTACACTGTCAGGTGAAGGAGATGTTTATAGTTCATTTAATATTCTGGGCTAAGTTGATAAATATTTTTCCCACATCTATGTATTAGCCTTACATTTGTTAGTAGAAGTAATATACAGAGCCTATCATATCGCTAAGAATAAATATAATTTTTCTAATTTAGAATGATTACATCATTAAATGCACTGCGTTCCTATTGAATTTACTATCTTAAAATATAGGCCTATATATACGATCTCCCTAACCAAACTCAGCGACATTATGCAGCATGTCGAACGTAATACATTCCGAGAATGTTGTTGTACATTACTGTCACTTTAATACTACACTACTCTGAGTTACAAACTTCCAAAATATGTCATGCTCAATTTTTTTTAATTTCTTTATAACTTCTGCCGCGGATCCTAATCTATGACGCAATTTGTTAAGGTATTCCATGTATAATGAAAGGATAATGAACAATTTTGAAGGATTTAGATCAACATAAAAGTTTATTGTTAAATAATGATGAAAGTGAAGCAGATGAAATTCACATGACTGGTAAATGATTAGAAGCTGACCTTTTTGCAGTTAAGACTTTTTGGAAAAGTTGTCTGCCCTTTGTAAAAATAAGAAAAATCTCATTTTCTAAAACTGTGTGCGGTCAATGTTTAATTTTCTTTCATATTTTCATAAAAAGAAAGTGTATGTAACTTTCTACCAAGAGATAATTATGAAAATAGAATTTGTTTTTAAAATATTGTAATAAAACATGCTTTCCCCATATACTTCAATGTTAAATTCTAGGTGAAATAAATCAAGCAGTAAACAAAATTTAGAAAATTCCTATGGTGGATTATTTTTATTTGATGAACCCTTCAAAATGATACCATGATTACAAATATTCCACCATCCATTTATTAGATATGAAATATGGTCATTATACATTGAATACCTTAATATACTTCACATGAATTTATCGTTACGAGTTAGTAAAATGTAAAATCAAATTTTATATATCCGCATGTATAACACATTGACTAAAATCAACTTTTGGTGTATAAAAAGGTTTATAATAATATCTTGTACATTAAAAAAAATATTACATGACAACTATGTAAAATATTCCTTATTGAAAGACTATGTAATCACCATAAAGGGCGATAAATCTGTATGAATCACACGGACAGATCCCCCTGCTGAAAAAAATGTATTTAACAAAATAATTGTGCAATATGATACTGTATAATTATATAGTGTGTTGTAACATGTAAAACAAAAAAGCTGCAGTTTTGTCTCCTTGTTTTGTTTTCTTTGGTAACTGTATAATTATAATTTCAAAGAAAATTACAAAAATGCAAATAATTAATGCATGCATTTGAGTACCTGAAAAGAAATATGGACAGAATATTAATCAATAATTTTCAAGAACAAATTAAATATATGAAACATCTCTTTCCTGAGTAGGTGGATATATTTTTAAATCGAATTGATGGAAAAGGGTAGTTTGAACAATTAATTCAATTAACATTAATCATTAAGGCCTTTAGTTAGTTTAAAGCAAAACCCTGGTGGGAGTTCAGTGGGCAAAGCCATCCAAAGCTCTAGGATTTTGAGGGTTTTTAACTTTTTTACTTTTATAGGTCATACTTGCTATAAGAAAAAAGGGGGGGGGGTGGGGTGGAAACACCCCCCCCCTCCTGTAAAGTAACATAGAGAAAAAATATGTAAAATGAAACAGATTTTATTTGACATTTCAGATGCCTGGTAAGAAATCTTACAACTGTTGTAATTGTCCACGCGTGGTACGACAGAAAGACAGATACAGCATTGCAAGAAAATACAGTCATTATCTCCAAACTATCTGGGAGAACACCAGGTGACGATGACTTCCTATGCAACAGATGTAGGTGCATGTGTGCACGTCACATAAAACGCAAAGGTCACAGCATGGCGAGCACGACAGATTGTCAAGGTGAATCCGCACCATCAACATCATCTACAACTTTAACACCTCAGTTCAGTCCACCATCAGTAACTCTTCCTTTTCCTTGCCCATCAAGAGGACATGCTGCATGTTGTATCTGCAAAAGGCCAGGACCAAAGCTAGTTGTGGTTCCAGTGAGATTTCGTCATCGAATCTTTATCACCAAAGAAGTCATAATTCCTGCTGGAGCTCGTTGCTGCCCAAAACACTTGCAGAGAGACATTGAAAGTTTGAACCCAACAGCAAGAACAACAAAGTTCAATAAAACTTCAATAACTGAGCTGATCAAGTTCTTAAGAACTGAGATTATACGAAGTGAGAAAGCAAGGCTAGATTTTGACAGTGAAAATCTTACAGACACTGAATATGTAGATCTCCTGGGGATATCAAAAGCTTCTTTCTATGACATGATGCTGTTTATCGAAGGGGAAAATCAAAATAACTCCTGCTAGAACTACCAGAACCACCCTTGTAATCCTTTTGCTAAAATTGAGAGGAGGGGAGTCAAACAAGATTTTGTCCACATTGTTTAATATTTCCAAATCCAGTATACAAAGAAGTGTGCGAGCTGTCCTCAATATATTGATGACTGGAGGTTTTGTCACAGAAAACCTTGGATTTGGTCACATAACACGAGGGGAGATAATCAATAAGCATACACGACCCCTTGCCCAGACACTTTTTGGTGATGACACAACTATATTGGATGGGACGTACATCTACATCAACAAAAGTGGTAATTTTAGATTTCAACGTCAATCCTACAGTCTCCACAAAGGCAGGCCACTTGTGAAACCTATGGTCATTGTGTCATCGACAGGCTACTTTTTTCTGTATTAGGCCCTTATATTACAAAAAACAATGATGCCTCCATACTCAACCACATTTTGAAAAGAAATATCGATGACATACAGGGATGGGTTTGCGAGGATGATGTATTTGTGGTGGACCGTGGTTTCAGAGACTCCTTGGATTACTTGGAGGAACTAGGTATCAAGGCACAGATGCCATCCTTTATGGCTCATGGAGACAGGCAGATGTCAACTGAAAGTGCAAATATTAGTCGATTAGTGACAAAGGTAAGTCTTATTTTTCATGTGAATTTTAGGTTTATTTTGCAATGCAAAGAACTTAGTTACAGAAAAATATATCTTCATAATATATTTATGTAAACATATTTTAAAATCACAGATAAGATGGGTGGTTGAGTCAGCGAATGGTAGGATAAAGCAATGGCGTTACCTTGGGAAAATCCTGCCAACGAGCCAGGTTCCGTACATTGGAGATTTTGTTAGGATTGTTTGTGCCATCAGTAACAGGTATATTATAATCAATTCCAATAACTTGCAAATAAACATGCATCTCACAATGAAATCCTGTAAAGAGATGAAATTAAAATGAAATCATAATACCATTACCTAAGTAATTAGATACACTAAGTATATTGATACTTAAAAAACCCAGAATGTTTATATTCAGGTTATGCTTGATTTATCATTATAGGTACTTGAAAAGTATTTCTAATGGTAATGCTGAAGATGACCAGATCCTTGGTACAAAAATGATTTATTTATCAAAGCAAATCAACACCCTTCGGCAGCATGTTGAAGAAAACAAATTGGAAAGACGATCAGCTTGTTGGGAGGAAATGGATGATATCACTGACTTTCCAAACCAGAATGAAGAGCAACTGAGGTCTCTGACATGTGGCACGTACCAGTTGAAATTATCCCCAAGCTATGCCCAGGAACATATTGAAGGAGACTGTGCCATTCATGTCCACAAGGAGGAGTCAGGTCTAGTACGAATCAGAATGCAGAGTCGTCATGTGTCATCCAGGTCCTACCTTCTGTGGATAAAGTATGCAGAGGGTGCAATAATTGCATGGTATTGTAAGTGTAAGGCTGGTGCTCGTGTTGTTGGCATGTGTGCACACATTGCAGCAATTCTATGGTATGTGGGGTATGCACGGCACGAACCAGCGGGGCGAATAGGTGTGCGTGATTGGGGGGAGTTTCTGGAAGATGCCACTTTGGTTGATGAGTCTGAGAGTTCCAGTGAAGGCAGTGAAATAGAAGAGTAAAACAGTTGTACCAGAGAAGAAGATATTGATTGCTGAGAGAGAGAGAGAGAGAGAGAGAGAGAGAGAGAGAGAGAGAGAGAGAGAGAGAAGATATTGATTGCAGAGAGTGAGAAATGTTGTATCATCTTATAAGTTGTTTTTATTTCAAACATCATTATTTCCTATATATTCAACTTATATTTATTTGGAAGATTCCTTCATCTCACTTTGTGATCATAAGATGATACAATCAATTATTTTTATATTAACATGAGTAATTAAAACAATTTTCATACTCTTATCCAGATCTACTTTGTCATTTTATCATAATTGTTAATCAAGCATTGCAATACATTTTACATTTATCAGATGTGATATTTGGCAATTTCAGTTGCTCACATTGGGGTACATTTTATATTTCAAAGAATGCAGTCTGATTTAAGTGAAAGATTGGGAACCTTTACTTTGATGTATTTGCCAAATAATATTAACTGATTTCATATGAAAGACGAGATGACTATTGCCATAATTATTGAAAACATTTTTGCAATGCTTGATAACAGTATATATTATATATATATTGAATTTAATTCTCCATGGAGAATTGCACAACTTGATATCTATATTTTAGGGGATGTTAAAAAATAATCCATTATTTCTTAGTTTGCAAACTATGAAATAATGGATTATTTTTTAACATGTCCTAAAATATAGATATCAAGTTGTGCAAGTTTGTAACAAGATCACTTGACCAATGCCTTTAGTCATCTACATCTACAATAGATGCTGAAATATGATATCATTATTAGGTGAAGTACATGTAACAGGAAAGGATAAAATATTCATGATGATTGGCGGGTGAAATTATAACTACTGCCCATTTATCATCGTCGGATACCCAAGTTATTCATGCCCAATGTGCATGTCTATTCCCAACACTAGTTTACATTACTTAAGCACAGTCTGCATGACCATCACCAGGACCGACAGTTGAACTTGCCCCAAATGTAACATAGTATCTGGAATATGGAATCTTTTTGAAAGACTTATCATAATACACAAGACAACAGTCCTAGCTTTACCAATAAAGGTTTCTGTGTACTTGGCACATTTATAGTTCATCCATGGCAGCAATGCTATGCAACATATACAGTGTACATATATCATATGTACATTAAACCACAGTGGACATATCTTCTGGATTGTGGGAAACAATATAAAAATAAGTGTGTATTTCAAACGATGTATTAATTACAAATCTTTATCAGAGCGACTGCAAATGTGATTTCAAAGAGGATTCATATTGTATATCCCCCCTCAATCATGCAGTAACTTGTTGCAAATAAGTAGGGGATGCTATGTAGGAGTAACGATTACAAATTTTACCCAATATATGACACATGCCAAACTTTAAAAAAAAATCCGAAATATATAGGGCATGATTGATCTGATAGTGAAAATCGTGCAAACTTTCGTATTTCACTGGGCCTAATTGTTATTGAATAAATTCACTTACATCATGATCATTAGTTGCTTCTGCATACTGGTTGTTCCACCAAAGTCTCGATTACCTCTTCACTGCGCCGCATTATTGATAATCTACTATTCATTTGCAATGTAATGAATGCTACGCGATCAGATGCCGTATCAGCTGCGTTCACATGCATCTGTTATAGAAATGCGAAAAAATTCGAGCTAACAGGAAGCGTCATAACACGGTATCCTTTTAATTCGTTGCCCTACTTTTCGGGCAATTTTAAAGCGAAACGTTAGCATTTATATCATTTATTTAAAATGCATAATTGTTGAATGAGATGTTAAATATTAAGTTCACGCTATGATGAAATAATAAAAAGTTCCATGAAGTATTATGCAAATGACAGAGTCAAAATACTAATACTGTGTCATACTTCAATACACTGTCGGTAATATCGATCTACCTATACACTTTGTTGAATAAATGTACATATGTATCAAACTGTGGGAATATTAATAGAAAATGTTATCAGGGAGAATATTCAATTCTTTTATACATAATGTGCTGTTTGTAAATTTTGTATATGTGAGGTGCTGTATATATTACATATATATACTGATATAATGAAAGAGATCAGCACTTACACAACTTTGACGTTACATTGAAGACAGTGACAAAAAATGCCCTAATTTTGAAGACATGGTATTTAAATACTATGAAATATATAAAGAAAAGAAAAACGATTACAAATAGCACAAATCCTTGGTAATATTTCATATCAAAATCAATCATTTTTAAGACTAGGCCATAGTTGGTGGTTTGTGGGTCAAATCCTTTACTCATTTTTCTCACCATCCTTTATATCATCATTGTTTGTATATTGTAATTGTACGTATGTACATGTTCATACATGTACATGAAAGGTGAAGATAACGAACAGTGGTCCATCTATAACTCATATAAGCAATACAAAAAATAGAGAGTTGGGCAAACACGGACCCCAGATATACCAGGCGTGGGATCAGGTGCCTAGGAGGAATAAGCATCCCCTGTCGACCGCTGTGAGCCCTATATCTGCAGGTATACGGAGTTATCCGTAATCAAAATCAGTGTAACTAACAATCGGTGTGAAACACGTCTGACAGCATTTGGCCCAATGCTAGGTTGTATTGGCAAACTAGATCGTTATAGCGACCAAAGAAGTTGCAAAATACTTACTTTAAACGAGACTGTTAAAACTCTTGCACCATCGACTCGTTTGTTAGTAGCCTGCCTCGATTTAAAAACTGGCCATACGCAGAACAAGCTCTTGCGTATCGAATCAGTTGAAACATACATGTATATATACCATATGCAGGTGTTAATGGAATATTGCTACATAAATATGGGATGTTGACAATGGAGGAGAACAATATACATGTTCCCATTGATTGCGGTTTTACGCCGTTTTTGGCAATATTGAAGCCATTTTACGGCGGCTAAGTATAAGTCAAATATGTTTGGTTGTGACGGCCCCCAATGAAATTGTACGATGTATGTTGTCAATAAGTAGACAAGTGAGGGAAACGAAAAGTAATCATCCTATAAATAAATCAAAATTAAGAGAATGGCAAATTTTGTGTTCACATAGGAACTAGAGTTATCTCTCTTAGATTATGTTCTGTAATTCATAGCTCGTAGTTCCTGCACATTCAAGCACACTTATTAATTAATGTCTCCCTGCACTATGGGTAAGTATTGGATTTTTCGTCAGCAAACATTTTTCTTGACGTTGTAAGGTATGAAGTTTTTCAGCAATATATTCGTGGTTTACTCATTTGGTCCATGTCGGTACTAGTTACTTTCCTATACATGTACATAGTTTACTATGATCAGTAACAATACCTATACATGTACATAGTTTATTATGATCAGTAACAATACTTATACATCTACATAGTTTATAATGATCAGTAACAATACTTATACATGTACATAGTTATAATGATCAGTAACAATACTTATACATGTACATAGTTTACTATGATCAGTAACAATACTTATACATGTACATAGTTTATAATGATCAGTAACAATAGCTATACATGTACATAGTTTACTATCATCAATAACAATACTTATACATCTACATAGTTTACTATGATCAGTAACATTACCTATACTTGTACATAGTTTATAATGATAAGTAACAATAGCTATACATGTACATAGTTTATAATGATCAGTAACAATACTTATACATGTACATAGTTATAATGATCATTAACAATACCTATACATCTACATAGTTTACTATGATCAGTAACAATACCTATACATGTACATAGTTTATAATGATCAGTAACAATACTTATACATGTACATAGTTTATAATGATCAGTAACAATACCTATACATGTACATAGTTTACTATGATCAGTAACAATAGCTATACATGTACATAGTTTACTATCATCAGTAACAATACCTATACATGTACATAGTTTATAATGATAAGTAACAATACTTATACATGTACATAGTTTATAATGATCAATGACAATACCTATACATGTACATAGTTTATAATGATCAGTAACAATAGCTATACATGTACATAGTTTACTATCATCAATAACAATACTTATACATGTACATAGTTTATATTGATCAGTAACAATACTTATACATGTACATAGTTTACTATGATCAGTAACAATACCTATACATGTACATAGTTTACTATGATCAATAACAATACTTATACATCTACATAGTTTATAATGATCAGTAACATTACCTATACTTGTACATAGTTTATAATGATCAGTAACAATACTTATACATGTACATAGTTTATAATGATCAGTAACAATACTTATACATGTACATAGTTATAATGATCAGTAACAATACCTATACAAGTACATAGTCTACTATGATCAGTAACAATACTTATACATTGTTTGTTATCTTCACCTTTCATTGTTTATCAGATTTCGAACCAAAGCTTATTAAGTGTTTTTTATACATGTAAATCAGGGATTATTTCTAGAATATCTTGATTACTTGATTGATGTTTTCCGCCACACTCAATAATTTTTCAGGTATCTGGTAGTGCCCAGTTTTTATTGGTGGAAGAGAGAATCCAGATACAATGTACCTGGGAAGAGACCACCGACCTTCCGAAAGTAAACTGGGAAGCTTTCTCACTTACCGACGCGAGCAGGATTCGAACCCGCGCCGAGCAGAGGTGAGAGGCCGTGTGATTTTGAGCGCGATGCTCTAACCACTCGGCCACTGAAACCCTTTGATTACTTGAATGGTGTCATTGTTGATGCAATGTTCATGTTATTGTCTAAAATTGGAGTGTCAATGTATCACTAATTGAATAAATTGTGAATAGTTCTTCATTTTGTGTATTTTCAGTCATATATCACAATGCACAGTCCACAGTATGTTGTAAACGGAAAATTTGTGCCATAGAGCTACATCTGAAAAAACCATGCTGACTATAGTGTTGGTCATCATCTGCAAAAGGGTAGAACATGGAACACGGAGCCTCCACTTGACATTCTAGACGTGGGATCAGACAGCATTTGACATTCTAGAAGTGGGACCAGACAGCATTTGACATTCTAGAAGTGGGATCAGACAGCATTTGACCTAGTGATAGCTTGTATATGGAAACTAGATCATTATAACGACCATATAATTTCTAAAATCCTGACTTTAAACGAAACTGTTGAAACCCTCCGTAACATCAATTTATTTGTCAGGAGCCTGTTTCAATCTAAAAATTGATCATATACAGAATATGCTTTCGACTATCGAATCCGTTGAGAGACGTAAACATCATAACAGTCTCCTTTAAAGTCAGCATTTCGCAAATTCTATGGTCGTTATAATGATCTAGTTTGTCAATACAACCTATCATTGGGTCAACTGCTGTCGGACGTGTTTCCCACCAATTGATAGACCGTTCTTAGCACACTAATTTTGGCTACGGATTACTCCGTTTACCTGATCAAGACATAGGGCTCACGGCGAGTGTGGCCGGTCGACAGGGGATGCTTACTCCTCCTAGGCACCTGATCCCACCTCTGGTATGTCCAGGGGTCCGTGTTTACCCATCTCTTTAATTTGTATTCCTAATAGGAGTTATGAAATTGATCACTTTTCATTATCTTCAGCTTCCATCCAAGTGATAATGGAATATACATTGTAGCTACGCAAAGATCATTCTTATTAAAACCAGACTTTCAATCTCGCTCCCCTTTTCTGATTGAATTAATTGATTGAATATTGTTTAATGTCCCTCTCGAGAATATTTCACTCATATGGAGACGTCACCGCTGCCGGTGAAGGGCTGCAAATTTAGGCCTATGCTCGGCACTTATGGTCATTGAGCAGGGAGCCACAGGGATATTTATCGTGCCACACCTGCTGTGACATGGGACCTCGGTTTTCGCGGTCTCATCTGAAGGACCGCCCTATTTAGTCGCCTCTTACGACAAGCAAGGGGGTACTGAGGATTTATTCTAAACCGGATCCCCACGGACCTCTGATTGAAAGTCCGTTGTATGTCTTCGTAAACTTTTCACATTCATTTTCTTCTCCAGAACCACTGAGTTAATTTCAACGTAACGTGGCACAAAGCATTTTTGGGTGAAGGTATTCAAATTTCTTCAGATGAAGGGTCATGCCCCCTTCAAAGGGGAAATACAAAAATGCAAAAATAGGGTGAGGTCATTTAAAAATCTTCTTGTAAAGAACCACTGGACCAAAAACAGCTGAGTTTACATGAAAGATTTCTGACATAGTGCAGATTCAGTTTTGTTAAAATCATCACCCCTGGGGTAGGATGGGGCCACAGTAGGGAATAAACATTTTACATGCAAATATATAGGGAAAATCTTTAAGGAGGTATGCTACACCAGAGAAATTATATGTAGATGAAAAATGGAGGATATTTACAATAATATTTTAAAGTTGAATATTTTCAAATTTACTAAGTCAAAAAAATACAGATTTAGTAGAAGATTATCTGAAAAACATTTAAACCCCTGCTGAACTAGAACCAGCGACCTACAGTTTAGCAGTCGGTATGGTAACCTACTGAGCTACTTGGCAAGGTATTTGAATTGAAAAGGAAAAGTCAAATATTGCTGATATTGATTTTTTCCACCATGTTTTTAAAGGAAGTCAGCCATTATAACGATGTAGAGTACATCCCTAATTAAAAAAGCTTCTTCTCAAGAACCACTGGACCATAAGACTGTAGATTTAAGTGAAAGCTTCCTGACACAGAGTAGATTTAAATTTGTTCATAGCATGGCCCCGAGAGTAGGGTGGGGCCAGATTAGGGTATCAAAGTTTTACATACTTATACATTGTATGTAGGAAAATCTTTTTCTCAAGAGACACTGGGCCAAATAAAATCAAACTTGATACAAATCATCCATAGGGGAAGGGAATTCAAGTTCCTTCAAACGAAGGACCATGTTCCCTTCAAAGAGGAGATAATTTTAAAAAAAAGTAAAAAATATGGTGGGGTCATTTAAAAGGGTTAGGATGGAGCCACAAAAGGGGATAAAATTTTACATTCGAATGCATAGAGAACCAAACTTGGCACAAAGCATCCTTATATGAAATTTGCTAATATAAAAGGTCATGACCGTCCACAAGGGCATATGATAATTAATGAAATTGTAATCCAATTTAGTAATCAAGTTTGATAATTAATGAATATTTAGTCGCTATCTTTGAAAAAAAAATTGAACCAAGCTGCTTGTATAATGATAGTTTGTTCAGTCTTGTTTATTGATAGGAACCTCTGCTCAGTTGCGCAATGTAGTCAATGGGCCCCTTTAAGTCTGCTCGTTAGGAGCGAGAATGATCACCTGGTTTTAATCAGAAATATGGAAAGTTGACGATGATGAAGCCGTTTGTCATAAAGTTGATTTGTTAGTTTGTCGTTGACATCTATATTCGATGAAATATCAAAATATAAAGCAGACATTTAAGACTCGGTGGTGTCTTATATTTCGAGTTAACTGGGATATATCGAATCGACATATGAATGAAAATGAGTATAATTGTTAATAGACAAGACGTCATCGATATGTCTAGATATCGAGTTGAAGGTTACAAAAAGAAATTTTTCTTCTCATATAAAAGCTTTGGATTAATTTCTGTCTCATAAAATTATAAAAACAGAGCAACTATTAATGGAGCACAAATTGTGCCAATGGGAATCCCATCAGACTTTTGTAAGACCTGATTACTAAACATATTGTCACTTTAAGTATATAGTCATTGTACGTATATATTGATTTTCTGTATATTGTCATTGTGTGTATACAATCATTGTTGTATAGTATCATTATATTATATTGCCATTGTGTGTATACAATCATTATTGTATAGTATCATTATATTATATTGCCATTGTCCGTATATTGTTATTTTCTCACTGTCTAGATATTATCCTTTTCTTGTGTATTATATTATCATCATGCATACTGATAGGCTAAGTGAATAAAGAACTTATAAATGTACAGTTTTTTAGTTTATCTATCTTAGCTGCAGAACTGCAACTCTCTAGGAAAAGTCGGTACAGGCCCACCCCTTATGTAAACGTTGGGATTTTCTCCGCACGGTTGAGGTCTTATATTGCTGTATTCTTGCATCTTCTTCTAAAGAATAGTAATACCAAACAGAAGGTATTGCACGTCTCATGTTAATTTCCCTAAAGGTGTTGCATGGAAGATCCAAAAATTTAAGTTATTCAAATATATGATAAAACCAATACGCCAGTTTCGAGATACGAACTCTTCTGTATAGGAGGTGCATTTAGTGGAACTTTGAATGCCTAAGTGGGACAGAGTGGATATACAGCCAACGAGAAAGACGATGAAATGTATTAAAAGCGGCTTCTCTTTAAATATGTAAATGTGGGAAATACAAAATGTTATCGAAAGAAATGTTTTACCGAAGTGGAAACATACAAACAATGTCATATTTACAAGAAATGTCTTGGATATGGTACTTATGACCAGCGAAATAACGTGATAGGATAAGAATTCTATGTATTTAATTACTCCCTAAATACTTATCACTTACTTAGTTTGTGTATCAGTCGAATTCGGGTTATCAAACAGCGTATGAGAAACTTACTGAGTACATTCACTTACGCTGTGATGAATATCTGTCCCACTCCCGCGTGTAAACAAATTCTTTCGCGCCTTACTATGTACGAGAGTTCTCAAAGGGAAATAACTCGGGCGTATCTCGAAACCGGCGTATTGGAACGTATGTCTTGATTCAATAATTTTTGAAAATAAGTTGAAAAGACGTGTATTGACAAAATTAGCCAAAATATTTCTCGAGTTTAAATATAGCTAGACAGATAAGTATAAGCGATTTATATGATTTTTAGCGTTAAAATGGAGGGGTATCCCCGAATTTCATAAAAACTTCCTCCGTGAAACAAAATAAATTTAGCATGAACATGTTCTTCGAGTTTTCCTCTAAAAAAAAAACTGTCGCTTTGAAATTTTGTTTCACGAGGGCATTTTTTTTGTGAATTTAAGAAAATCGAAACGACTTCACTGGTATTATTTTCAACTTCGCCCGTCCGTTAATTTTCCTTAGTAATGTATGGTCTACTTCGTGGTTCAGTGGATAAGGTCGTTGATTCTTACATGTATATCTAATTTTAAATTATGTTTTCTCTTTTAAAAGACTGTCGCGGTGGCCGAGAGGTTAGAGCGTTCGCCCCGCATGCGGAAGGCCCGGGGTTCGAATCCCGGCCGCGACACACCTAAGTTCCAGGAACATTCTAGTGTAAATAAGCGGAACTACAATGATCTCGGAATAAATTCCCTTTCTTTAAGTCGTAACTTGCAAATATTAGGAGTTATGATGAAAATGACTAATATTTGTTATAATATATGTATCACATTTACCCCCCTCCCCCCCTTAAAAAAAACGACCCCAAAAATGAAAAGCAAAAGAAAAAAAAATGGATTGGAAAAATATTGGACTTGAACTTGGGAAATGTATGGTTTAAGTGTAAGATTACCGAGCACCTAAACCACTAGGCCACCCAGGCTTGTAAGTTTAAAGGTTTAACTTTTGACAGGCTGCTAAATCTCAAGGTAAATTTTGAGAACGATTTGTTCATATTTTATCCATTTTCAACAAGAGGACCACCTTAAGGTAGTACTCTACATCGTCATAATGGCTGACTTCCTTTAAAAACATGGATGACAAAATCGATATCAGCAATATTTGACTTTTCCTTTTCTATTTAAATACCTAGCCGAGTAGCTCAGTAGGTTAGAATACCGACTGCTGAACTGTAGGTCGCAGGTTCGAGTCCAGCAGGGGTTTTAAATTTTTTTCAGATTACCTTCTACTAAAACTGTATTTTTTGACAAAATAAAGTAAATTTGAAAATTTTCCAATTCAAAATATTTTTATACATATCCTACACTTTTCATCTACATCAAATTTCTCTGGTGTAGCATACCTCCTTAAACCAAATTTCCTCAAACGGACTTATATACAGTCATAATCAGGTAAAACAACTTCAGTGTTTTATTTCTGGTTTAAGGTGGCCTTTTGCAACAGTTTGCAATTTTTTATGCCCATTACGTTACATCTGCTATATACTCTATATAATCACGGTGATATTTATGCTTGTCAAATAAATATACTATCAACATATCGATATCTTTATTAAGTAATTTGGGTAAACACAAGTATAAACTGACATTGTATAGCAGAATATTTGTAAAAAATGATATTCAAGAAAAAGGTATTTATGTAGGCGAAATGGCATACCAAGTGCGCTATACCTCTTTGAAGCCCTTAACCGGTCTTGGTGACGTCTCCATATGAGTGAAAAATTCTCGACTGAGACGTTATGCAAGATACAATCAATCAATCTATTTTTAAAACGACCGGGTTCGACTCCCCCACGAACACATTTTTTTGTTCATATTACGTTTTCCATCTAGATTTTTCTTAATTGAAACACGCTTCTAGTTTTTATAAATGTTTCATGTCAAATCTCTGTTTATTACCATGTTCCGAGTTTGAAATAAGCTTCTAACCTGGACACTGTTTATTTTGTAAATAGGACTCTCAACAAACACGCCGAATACAGCATGCAATACCTGTGTTTTAATAGTCAAGGCTGCTATAACGAAAACTTGTATATATTTTTCTGAATGAAAGATGTTGACAAAGGCATGGTGCCTTTTACGAAAAACCGTTGTGAACTTTGCAAAGCTTTGGAAGGAAAACTTTAAGGCCAAACTAGGTAAATAACCGTTAGACAGTTTGAGTTTATATGTACAATTGTATTCCAGTAGCTGCTATGTTGAATCAATTTTTACAGGTGCATGTACTTCGAATGATGTTGAACTTTATTAATGCGTATTAAACTTCCCAGATTTTGTTTTGTGGCCAGGGTCATGTACAGTTGTCATTTGTTGGTTGTAGAAAATAATACATACGAGTATAAGAGCTTTTGGACTGTAGTAGTATAGAATATTAGATATTTGATACACTCGTAACATGTAACCGTATACATTGTATCTGATACGCAGGGAAAAAATATCTTTAGACTACATGTATAATGTATTGACACATAAAATGTATTAGGCTCGTCCCTAGTACTGGGGAATCCTTCAGGTATTTAAATGGCAAATACGCAATGAGTATAAATATGAATGAAGGTCAGTTCTACGTCACGAGTGCTGACACGGAGCTCCGATTAGGGAAAATTTCCGCTTCGGTTCAACACCCTCTTTCCTAACATATTTTCCCATTCCACTTTTGTCCAAACATACCTTCAAACATTCATTACAACCCCATGCGAACCAAAAACTCAATTCAATTTAAATATCTAATGTTGACGTAGCTAAGTAAGGTAACTAGCCAATTCGATTCCCGTTGGTTATTGTATTTGTTAATAATTTAAATATTAAATATGTATTTGGCGTTCATTGATCAATAAAATGAATAATTGATATAAGATGGAAAAATATATAACTCCTCGAGAGGTAAAATATTTAGACCTCTTGGGCATTGAAAAGTAATCCTAATATGTTCTTAGTGCCAACCCCTGCCATTCTGTTTTCAATAGCGAAGCGTGAAGTGGTGGGATGGGGATCGGACTAATGAAAGCCGTGAATTTAGTTCAATATTCAAACCTATCAAATATTTTTTAAACGAAGTGGGATGGTTTCATCTGAAATAGTTAATTAGTCCATACAGACATTATTGTTTCAAATGAGTATGGAATCAACAAGGTTCGGTTTGACTGGCACCCGAACATGGTTACATCAAGAAACCAAATTATTGGAAGCTGTGAGATTTCAGTTCGCATGGGGCTTTAATGAATGCTTGAAGACATATTTGGACCCAAATGAAATGGGGAAATATGTTAGGAAAGTTTTTTGGTAATAACATTTTGAGACGCTAAGCAAGAATACATGTACATCAATAGAAGACCTCAACCATTCGCAGAAAAACCTGAGTTGTAAATAGAAGGTTTTCAAATAAAACACAATTATTCCAAACGATGTGTTCCGGCTTGATGGGTGATATGGATCACGTGATTCTGCCAGTATCCCCTGTTAAAACTACGAAATCAATTAAACTTTGAGTTTATGAATTTTAATGGTAGAGAGAGGTCATTGAGTAAGAATTTCCTCTCCGCCCATTTGTTGAGGGTTTTTTTTATCACTGATACATATACATATATTTCAATACATCTTAACAAAATATATTTAAGTTTTAGAGATAAAGAAATTCATGTTTAAAAGATTTGCTTTTCCCCCTTAGCGAAGAATATCTAAAGTTTTACTGATTGAAATACTCATTTTTGACAAGATTTCATTCAATATAACGAACAGGAAATAACACAAAGTTAAGCATGCATGAATCTAGAGGAGGTTCCCCATGGAATGTGCAAAGTATATCTCATCATGATATATGAAAAACTAAGTTACTACATTTGTGCGCTATTTAATGAGGGTAGAACAAGCCCATAAAGTATTCTCGTAGCTGAAAAACATCGCGTTGTAACACGAAACTTTCGTAAATAAACGCGTAACTTTCAAGTTATAACGCGAAATTCTTGGAATTTTATTCTGAATTATCTTAGTCTCTCAGATTCGCAAGTATAGGAAACCAGACTGTATTTTCCGCTATCAACTAAAAGACCTTGTGATTTTAAGCATTTAGTGCTATTAGTTTTCGGAGTTTATCCTTTCATTTAATCTGGGTTATAAACGAACGTTTTTGATAATTGGAATCGTCTTAGCTTGTCTTTCTAACTCGTCTCTGATGACCGAGTCACCGCTGATCATGTATTCCGGGATTTTGCCGATTTTATTTTTTACTTAAGCTATAGGAGAGTAAGGAGCAGGAAATAAATAAGATTCCGTTCGATAGAACAAAAAGGTTTTCCGTCTAATAAGAAATGAAAAGTCTTGAACATCACTCAGATCGGTTTCAATGCATCAGAATTTAATCTATAGGTTAGAAATATTTGTTATTATATCCATCTTCGACAAAAGAAAAACGTTGTTTTAATAATTTTTACTTGGCTTGAAATTGAAATCCACAGTATTTAGATCCTTATCAGAATTAAACAATTCTATTCTCCTTAAAAGTTCATTTCGAACAATTTTGATTTTTCACAATACGATCGTTATTCCTTCACAACCTCTACAGAAGGATATGCACAAAACCAAGGATTAACATAACAAAAAGCTTGTCTAGTCCCCTTCCCACAATTCCATTCGCATTCTCTTCATCGAGCTCAATGCAGAGAGTATGGGAAGGGGACCAGACTAAAAAAGAACTTTCCTATAGCCTTGGTAATAGATTTTCTTCCTCAATCTCTTTACGTTTTGTAACTACTCAATGCCTTTTTTGTTGAAACGTTTAAATACTTTTGCGTCTTATTTTTCGTAGGTTGATCTGTTATTTATTTCTTGATTTATTTCAAAGCACCGTGAACCCTTCTTTTTCATTGGAAGGTCTTGTGTTCGAGTCCAGCTCGTGCCTTGGCCGCAAAAAACCAAGAAGTGATTGCTCCTTCGTCCAGCACTCGGCCTGTAGAACTGAGAGTCGTTGGTTATTTCGATTCAGACCCTCAAACGGAGGTTTCGTGTCGAAGAATCAGGGGCGGATCCCGAAAATATTCAAGGGTTGGGTGGGTTGGGTTACATTCCAAGGTGGCACCTGTATGTAAACCGAAAAGGGGGGGGATCCGAATCCACCCCCACCCCACCCCCTCGAAGTCCGCCTCTGAGATTCTAAAAGGGACTTGAAACAAACGAATAAACAAAAAACTTTAATTATGAAGTGTGTACGAGACACTGTCATGAGTGCAGGGATCTCTTCAATTCCCATAGCCGCGTTTATAATGCCCCTTTGCCTAATTCCTTCATGCAATTCTGTTATAAGATTTATGGAATACAGAATAAACATTTATTCACATGTTTTAGCACTTTCTAATTATGTTGGTCAATATTTCAATTAGTGCTCGCAATGATTCAATTATGGCGAATAAAAATTAAATCAGGGATTTTGAATCAATGCCTTTGGAGAAAGCTCTAATTGAATATATCCGTAATTGAATTATGATCCAATTAATTTAGGCATATGTCTTAATAACACAGCTCTCCGATCTACATGTACATGGAGTAGATGATTCAGTGAGCTTCGATAGAATTAGAGCGAGCACATCAATTACAACGATAAATTAAGATACTTGTATATACTAAACAAATTTTTAGAGAGATCTTAAATAGAATTAGAGATCTTCAATTCGAATTAGATCTTTAGTCCATTTCGAGATGTTTTCTAATTCATTCAGTGAATTAAAGCTCTTGAAATCTATATTAAATTAAAGCGCGTTCTAAATGAATCAGAGCTTTCTCCAAATGAATAAAAATGCGCTCTAACTCTATCAGGGATGATGCTAATTAAATAAATGTTAGCAATTAGAGCTACTTGTAAATCCTATACTCTGTATAGTGTATCCCGTAATGTGAATTTGATGTTCTATGTGAACATCAACACACATCATACCATATGCAACTCTCTTTTCTCTTTAGATACAACAGAAACTAGAACTCTCTCAATGCAGAATATTTGATCACATGTGTTATACACCATTACCAAAAGTAGTTTATTTAACCCCTTCCCAGGCATGCCATGGCCTTATCGAAATGAACCTGAAGAAAGTAGCACACAGACGTCATCTCAAGTATAAACATATTACGTTGATATGGTGCAAAGTCGTATGAATTCTAAATTATTTTCAATGACCTTGACCTTTTCCAGATGACATTGAATTATAGCACACACATCTTCAGTCCCTCGACTTTTAAGCCACATTTTCTCCAAGTGCTATTCCCAATAGCCAGCAATAAGAGATTGCTACATTTGTCTCAAATCAGTGAAATCCCATAACTATATTTTATGTTCTGAAGTCCGAAACCTTCGCTAAGGCGGCTTAGTTTGTTTTTTACTTGTAGTGCAACTTTGTCTCCTTCAGGGAGACTTATTGGAGGGAAGAACAGTCAATGGCCACTGTATCACATTAAGGAAACATAAATTGTTTATTCCTGCCCTGAAATTGTAATTAGTTTTGGAAACAGTTTACCATCGTGAGGTTTGTAGAAGCTAGCAGTCTCCTAGGATGAGTGTGACGATAGCGACAGCAGTACTAAGCTTCTTTGTAATGTCTAGATAATATATTATAGAATTCCTCTTATAATGGTAATTCAGAATTTGACACCTATGTCAGTTATACCTGTAAATGGCAATCTCTTAGGATTGGTTGTAAAAGTATCTGTGTATTGAAAATGGTCATCAACTACAATTCAGGAGTTTTATGGGATGACGATTACGTGTAGGAGATGACGGTCTTTTGATTTGTTGAACTCTTGGGATCAGAATCAGAGCAGTGAATAGAGAAGTACCTATATCTGCTGTGACACCTGTAGATTCTGAGATCTTTATCAATCGCTTTTTTTCGCACCAATTTACTTATACTTCCAGTAAACCGGTGTGAAGCAAAGCGCACATTACTTACACTTTCCAACAGGGTGATGACTTTCACGTTGATGACACGATTCACGAACTTTAAGTCAAAGACCCAGACATCACATTATCTAGATCCTCGTAATAATCTTGTTGAAATAGATCATGACATTCTGTACCTCCACATACAAAAGATTTCTAATATGCATCTCGGGTACGAGTTGATACTATATAGTAAAACCGAAAATATATTGTCTGACTATGCAATTTGTGTGTGTTTGAGTTCATGGAACTTCTGATTGTATCAGTTCACGGGCTTATAGACTCTGCCTTAAAATAATACAATAGGTGGGAGTCATTCCAACTCAGAAGACTGCGCATGTGTCCAAACCACCCATTACTTCAACTCTAGAACGGCAAAACATTTTTTTCGATAGCGTAATACAATGTATATTGTTTTTAGTGTTATTTGGAAAGGGTGTTTGAACCTGTTTATTTTAAAACGGCAAAGACTTCGCGAGGCGGGGCATCACTTCGCAACATAGGTCATATCTTGAAATAGCCTTCCTAAAAGTAATGTTATAATCAGAAACACGAAGAATACCCATTCCAATGACATTTTATTGTAGTTTTAAACTTGAAAATCAGTTTTAACCAACTATATTTGTATAAAATACAAATTACAATATAAATACTAGTTTAAAACTACAGTATAAAAACTAGTTTAAAACTATAGTATATAAACTAGTTTAAAACTGTAGTATAAAAGATAGTTTAAAAAGAAATTACTTTTCCAATCACCTTGACTTTGTTGTACATCTCTTCTTGAAAAGCAATAGGGGCCCAGATTTATACGTAAAATTAATTCTTGAAAATTTGATGAAGATTGAATAAGAATTATTTCCTACAAATATACTTCTACTATTGCATCCAAACTTTTCAATCATAAACAAACGTTGCAGTGCCTAGATATAGACCATCTTATACTTAATCCACCAACGTGTTCTTGTTCTTCATCTTCAACTATAGTCCAGCTGAACATGTCATTACTAGTGATGTTGATATAGTTGAAAATGAGGACCTAGAATCACTTATTCTAAAAGGGTCTAAATTCAGAGAACCTCGGTCATTCAAGTGGCTACAGAACTTCATTTCTATTGTGAATTCTGTCGAGGATTATGCCAGACGATGGGCTAAATATGAAAAAGAACAACTTGATACATTGTTAGAATGGATTAAAAGTATAAGAGGAATATTAAAAGCCCGCATTAGGCATATGAAAACAAAAGTACGTACCATCTTTCCTTCTGTGTTTAGTAAACCAGAAGTGATAAAAGAATTAGATAGGTTACATGAGGAATATGTTTTGGTTCCAGCTGACAAAAGCTTGTAACAACATTGTCTTTGTTTGTAAGGCTCATTATTACAACTGTATTAAAACGAACTTGGCATTAATTCCACTTTTGGTAATTGTTTTTATACTCCAACTGCCCTTTCAAATGACATACTTCTTCAAAACCATGCTTCAGTTTTAGACACATTTAATATCCCTGTGAATGGGTCGGATGAATATGAGTTACCGTACCTGTACTGGATTCCTAAACTTCATAAAAACCCTTACAAACAAAGATACATTGCTGGATCCAGAAAGTGCTCTACCAAGCCCTTATCTTTGCTCCTCACGAAAATATTAACAGCTGTGAAGGAGAAACTTGAAACGTACTGTGCGACTACATATGCCAAAAGTGGTGTAAATCAAATATGGGTTCTAAAAAATTCTGAAAAACTTTTAGTGAACTTGAAATCACAAAACTTTTCTGAAATCAACAACATCAAAACGTATGACTTTTCTACTCTTTACACGACCATTCCTCGCGATAAATTAAAGACTAGACTTTTTGACATCATAGACAGTTGCTTCTTCAACAAAAATGGAAAATGCAAACATTCCCATTAGTCATCAGTCATCCCAAAAATTACTTAAACGCCACTCTGATTCCACGCACAAGTACTATGAAGTTGAAATATAAAAAACATGCTTGAGTTTCTAATTAACAATATGTTCGTGGTCTTTGGTGATCAGGTCTTCCAACAGTACCGATGGGCACGAATTGTGCTCCTTTGTTAGTTGATTTTCATTCATATGTCGATTCAATATATCCCAGTGAACTCGAAATGAAAGACACCGCAGAGTCGTCCACTTCTGCTTCATGCTTAGATATTTTATTGAAAGTACATATTAACAGCAAACTAGCAATTCAACTGTATGACACACGGGATGATTTCAACTTTGCCATCGTCAACTTCCCATATTTATGTAGCAATATTCCATTATCACCTGTATATGGTGTTTACATCTCTCAACTGACTCGATACGCAAGAACTTGTTCTGCATAAGGTCAGTTTTTAAATCGAAGCAGGTTACTGACAAACAAGTTGGTGGTGCAGGGGTTTCAACAGTCTCGTTTAAAATCAGCATTTTGCAAATTCTATGGTCGTTATAACTATCTAGTGTGATACATACCGTTTGATTGTTACATATCATGTTGTTTTTACGTACCGTGTCATTGTTACATAATGTGTCATTGTTACATACCGTGCCATTGCTACATACCGTGTCATTGCTACATATCATGTCATTGTTACGTACCGTGTTGTTGTTACATACCATGTCATTGTTACATACCGTGTCGTTGTTACATACCATGTCATTGTTACATACCGTGTCGTTGTTACATACCGTGTCATTGTTACATACCGTGTCATTGGTACATAATGTGTCATTGTTACATACCGTGTCATTGTTACATACCGTGTCGTTGGTACATTCCGTGTCATTGGTACATACCGTGTCATTGGTACATACCGTGTCGTTGTTACAAACCGTGTCATTGTTACATAATGTGTCATTGTTACATACTGTGTTATTGGTACATAATGTGTCATTGTTACATACCGTGCCATTGTTACATATCATGTCACTGTAACATACCGTGTCATTGTTACATACCATGTCATTGTTACATACCGTGTCGTTGTTACATACTATGTCATTGTTACATACCGTGTCATTGTTACATACCATGTCATTGTTACATACCATGTCATTGTTACATATCATGTCATTGTTACATACCATGTCATTGTTACATACCATGTCATTGTTACATATCATGTCATTGTTACATACCGTGTCGTTGTTACATACCGTGTCATTGTTACATACCATGTCATTGTTACATACCGTGTCGTTGTTACATATCATGTCATTGTTACATACCATGTCATTGTTACATACCATGTCATTGTTACATACTGTGTCATTGTTACATACCGTGTCATTGGTACATAATGTGTCATTGTTACATACCGTGCCATTGTTACATACTGTGTCATTGTTACATACTGTGTCATTTGCTAGATATCGTGATTCATCAATGCCTCTCCTATCATTTTCATACGGCCCTGATTATTTTATAGAAGATATTAAAGAAATCTCTATGTTGTGAAAAAATGAAAGTGCACCATTCGTACCTTTTTATGTTGAGAAAACTTCACGATTTGACTAGAGGTCGATTCCATAATTTAATACTGACAATACAGTGACTCAGAAGACATCGGAATATTGATTATGGGACAATCATTCATTAATAGTATTCATAGACGAAACAGACGCTGTTTAACATTGCCTACTGAGGAGAATGGTCAGTGGAAGGTACTTAGTGACAAAATAATAGAAGAATCCGGGATCCCTATACTATTCTACTACATTCCTCCTATCTAGAATTTCTCCTATCTAGATGATCCCTTGTTGTGAACAACGTACTATTTTCCGTTCGATTGGAATTTTCCGTTTTTTAGAATTTGAACGTCTAAGTATATGGCGTACATGTAGATATGGGAAAAATAAAGAAAAAAATACTTGCATTTAGCAATATTTTGTCATTGAAAATAAACATATGCTATTCCAATATATATTGTTTCTCGATAAAAGCACAAACCTTTAGTGACCTAGTTGCCAGTATTTTTATTCCTTAGGAAGGAATAATACATGTACATCCCCATGGCTGATTTCTTCTGAAATCTAATTGCCTGGCTGGAGAGCTCAGTAGTGTAATGAGTTGACTGATCTGTAGACCGTGGACTCAAGTCTAGCATGAGTTTTGATTAATTTTTTTTAAAATTATTTTTTAGTAAAACTGCATACATGTATTTTTCTAAATAGGATAAATCTGAAAGTTTTCAATTTCAAAATATTATTCTCCACTTTCCATCCATCACGTATAAATGCATTACCCAGTCACTAATAAATGCAACTCAATTACCAATGAATTAATCATTCATCCAATAATAAATGCATTACCCAATCACTGATAAATGCAGAGAACCAATCCACTATTGAATATTCATGAACTTTGGCCCAAGACTTGCTATAATTAAACTGCGGTGGTTATTTGTCCCAGAAGACTTACTTTCCATGGATGAAATCCCATTATTTTATCCTCTTTTCAGATAAATAAATACTAGTGCATACAAGGCACCCCTGCGGAAACAATGACATACGTAAGTTACAACATAGCGCCGTCGGAGACAATTTCAGACAGCGCTGTTGATTGAATATAACTTTGTCCTCATTAATCGTTTGGTGTTTTGTAAGTCCCAGAGCCCGGATGCAGTGACTATCAGATGTTCCAATGCACTGTTGCGAGCTTGAAGGATAATGAAGACCGGGGGCTGCCGCTGTAATTTGTGATTGTATAGGATTGTGTAGACTAGTTCCTCCAGGAAGCGTAAAACATTCACCAAGAGTCATACAAATGAAATAACGTTAAATCCATTAAAGATTTTAGTTCCTAACAATACTATCGAGGGTTGATGCCAAGTCATCATGTAAATGATGTTTAATTTAATTCAGTTTGATCTTGTGGAATTCAAAC
The DNA here is from genome assembly GCF_947568905.1 of Ostrea edulis. Taxonomy (NCBI): domain Eukaryota; kingdom Metazoa; phylum Mollusca; class Bivalvia; order Ostreida; family Ostreidae; genus Ostrea; species Ostrea edulis. The sequence goes on along the minus strand of NC_079168.1, from coordinate 70,736,602 downwards.
AAGATACATGGATGTTATCTACTTACCGGAGTTCCATTCTGCTCTTTGTTCTGACCTTGCAATATTGTTTTCCTAACTTGAAATGAAATAATAGATGCCTAGTTTTACCTTGAGAGCGCGGAAATAAACAACTCGTCCAGTACCCGTTTCAATTTGTCAACCAAACTAACAATTGCATCAGTTATCTTTGGCTAGTTTTTGTATAGATACATCAAATGCAGCGTGTATCTTGTGTGATCCTCTTAAATGTACGTTAAATGACTTTTTCACGCCTCAGACAAAATTCATGAAATCTATTTGGTCAGATCTTGGTCACATGACGTCGTAAAAAAAACCCGTATCATGGAGAAAAATCCGTATTGAGCGAGTAATTTATTGTCGGGTTCGACTTGCAGCCGTGACAAAATCGGCGAAGCGATAAGTTGTGTGATATAGACCCCCATATATACAGTTAGAGTTCAATTCGTTACATAGTTAGTGACCTGATACGGAAAAATACATGATGTGAAAAGAAAACCAGTATCAAGCGAAGCGAAGCCCGATACGGGTTTTCTTTTCACACCATGTATTTTTCCGTATCATGTCACATACTAACTGTGTAACTAATAGCATCCTATTTCCATTCTCGATGGCCGTGTATCTTGTGACAGCGTGGCTAGAATTACACTGTCATCGATATACTGGCCTACATGTTCGAGCGGTCTAGCCAGCTGGCCAGTCGATGATAGTAGGTTTGGCTCCGTAGATAGTTAGTTCAACTCCCGGGATGGGGCGGAAGTGTGTATCCATGAGTGATTGATTTATATACTTTATATACATATAGGAATTAAGTCTAGTTGAACCCTCATTGGATTGTTTTTTTATCTGTACAGATAGAAATGCACAGATTAAAATTGTGATTTTTAATGCCTTCGCTAAATACAGTGTATAGTTTAAATTTATCTATTTGTTATATCTATAACGTAGATTTAAGGGGACTAATATTATAGAATTTTTTTTCTGTATAAGTATAAGAACGTCATTCATGTATACAGATTTAGATATGTTCAAATCATGTCTCCTTTTTATTTCTGGTTTAAAGCAGGCTATCAATAACTACCATATCTTGTATCTAATAAATGGAGAGTGAATTTTTTCTTACCTTGGCATCATTTTGAAAGGTTAGTAAAATAAAAATATTCTACCACAGGAGTTTTCAAATCATTGATTACTAACCAATAAATCACGCCTTACATTTTCATTGAGGTCTATGAGAAAAGCATATTTCATCCAAATGATTATAACAAGATGCTATTTACAAACACATCATTTGGTGAAAATATGCCAACTTACTGGTTTAAAATCAATAGCTTACCACAGAAATATTTAGAAAATCTTTTTCTCTCTTAGTTTCCCATACACGTAACTGTTCAAGAAAGTTTTCAAAGTAAGAATAAAATCAATTTCCAATCTTTAACTAGTCTAGGTAATTTGCACCATTAGTGGGGTGGGTTTTTTTGCGTTGTTCATCAAAACATCTGAAAGTGGGAGTGCCAGTATTGATCAAGATATTTATCATTAAATGAAATCAACTTCCCAAATATACATGCATGAAATTCTAGAGAACACTTGATTTTTTTCTGCTACATAATGCTGTAGTTCGATATCATTTGACAAAAGACACGAAAATAGACCTAGAGGAATGGATTATCGACGGGTGACTTGTCAGCATCAGGGACTACAGAAAGGGCACCAAAGAATACTCCCAGAAAATCACCGGAATATCGAGGTGTATCATTGGTAGCGATTATGTTGCTTTAAAGTTGTAATGGAACTAGAACGTGAATTGTCTGAATACGGATAGCTTTGAATGTCTTTGATATTGGAATGTCAGCCCAGAATAATTGAAGCAGATCAAAGGATTAATCAAGTATCTGACTATCCGTCTAAAGGAAGAATTGAAGCAAAATATTGAAAACAAACTTGTAATCGGGGTTTGTATTTTTGCATTCTTTGTTCCTTAATTGATGTCATAAAATCTCATGCACTGTAAATCGATATATCATTTACTTTAATTGAAACCCCTATGGGTATGGAATTTTCATCACTCTAATGAATAGGCCATTACCCATTGAAGTTGGGGTTTCTTTGGAATCTTTCACTGTGAAAGACAACCACAAACTCTAAGACAAATACCTCGTCGCTATGAACCAGCAGCTTATACGCTTGGTTTGTAATCTGTTTCCGTAGTAGATGATCTTCAAGCCATTTTCAGAAGACTGGAAATAGGCATATTCTGACAGAGCAAACAGCATACTGATTAACTTCCGTTTCTTAAAACAACGCGGTACTTACATATTTACTGGTGTATGAAATGGGTTTAAAAAAGGGCGATACAAAACTTTAAAATACATATCCAAAGATAAGTTTCATTCTAGATACGATCATCATCCAATAAACTCAAGACTATTAAGTTATAATACATATTACGTACGCACCCTTGGTTTCCTCTCGTGAGTTTTAACGCCAAGCTCAAAATAAAAGTTTACGACATACTTGCTCTCAAAGGTACTGCAACGATATTGAGATATAAATTTATTATCACAAAATATTTCGACTTCATTAAAGTTTAGTGTACATTGTATCAATATCGTTATATTGTACCACAGGGTAGAATCTGCATAAATATTGTTTCTAATCAAATGCCATCCATTTCATTTACTCGGACGACTGTCAAAAGACTACGGTAATGTTGTGGTACACAAACGATGCAGAACAATGATATGGGTATCGATGTCCAATATTAGTCACTTTATATTTTGATATGCGTAAAAAGGACCACAACTAGTACACTGTCCTACAGGAATACAGATCAATGTGAATGAGCACACAGATGTGTTGAAGAAGGCCTGGTTAAATACATATTTCACTACCACCGCTCAAGCCTACGGTCATGAGTTTAGCTTGGTTTGATTGGTCGCTTAATTATTACTACCATCAGTCATGAGTTTAGCTTGGTTTGATTGGTCGCTTATTACTACCATCAGTCATGAGTTTGGATTGGTTTGGTTGTTTACATAATCAGTCAAACAGAGTCGTGAGCTCGACTTGATCTGGTTACTTCGACATGGTCTCCATGCTTTATGATCAACAAAATAAAATTAGTTCTATATAAGATAGCGCGTTAAAATCTTTCAACGGTCACTGTGGTGATACCTGGATGAAACGAACTGTTAGTGCTATTGTGAACGATTTCAGACCCCAAAAAATAAGAGAATTTTGAAAACTTTCGTGTAAGGTATTCAATTATATTTGTCTTTTATATAAATTTTACATGGTAAGAATTTTGTAGTTCTCTGTTTTACATTCAATGCGCACAGATTGTACATTTGGGTGATTGTGTATTCCGGTCACAAATTATCTGTTCTATATTGCTCTTCTGTTGAGATGATTTCAGGCTACATGGGCATATTTCACATGTAATGATGTATATATTTAGCAGATACGACACCACGCTTTGACTCGACTAAGTTAGCTAATCAAGAAAAAAGAGTATCGAATATTGCAGAGTGTTTGCTATTTCATAAGACTTGGTATCTATAGAAGAAGTATGTTGGGCATTATTAAGGTACTCTACATCGTCATAATGACTGACTTCCTTTTAAAACATGGAGGAAAATATAAATATCAGCAATATTTGTCTATTCACTTAAAACTTTCTCGCCTAGCTGAGTAGCCCAGTAGGTTAGCACATCGACTGCTAAACTGTAGATCGCGTGTTAGACTCCAGCAGGGGTTTCAAATTTTTCTCAGATTGCTTTCAACTAAAACTGCATTTTTTGACTAAATAAAGTAAAGGAATAGGCCCACGAAGGGTCAAAATCGGCCCTGTCTTAGAAATTCATGAAATTGGTGGAATATACTGTTTAAGTATCATACTTTAAATTTAAGAAGGAATTATTCCAAAATCTTTTGTAAATATGGCATTACAGTGGTTCAAATGTCAGTATGTCAGAATGCAATTTTGTCAAAAAATAACTTGGGAGCTCCTTCATGTTTTCTGTTTTCCATGTACATCAACACATTGCCTTAATTAGATATATTTTCTTCTTATTAATGAATTACAAATAATTGTTATCTAAATAAATATTATAGTTTGAACATGTTTCTCGTCAAATATCACATATTTAAAATATTGCAGTTAACCCTCTGGCTTCGACAATCTTGTTTCAATTTACATTACGTCACTGCGGGAACTTTTAACGTCAACAACAATATATTGATTGACGTTCCCGCGGCAATCATAACATGTGCGCGTTGCCTCTTTCGACTTTTGTAATAATTAAATTGCCCTTTACTGGAGATACTTGTATTTAAAAAAAAAAGTAATTAGACATATCGATAAAATGACCGTATTCATAAAATGAAAGAAAAATCGTATTAAATTATTTAGAAAATTCATGTACAACTTTGTAAAGACAAAGTCAATTAATTTGTTCTTTTCATTTGGTTATTACTATGACATACATATCCTAAAGTTAAACACAAATTTAAAATATGGTTAAAACTCTTCTGACATCATTAATAGACATAGCTGAAAGTACTGTTGTACTCAACCCATATATATATATATATATATATATATATATATATATATATATATATATATATATACACCCAACAGGTTATCAAATCGGTTCGAATAGTAAGCAAGTAAGCAATGCCAATGCCTGTGATTTACCCAAGATAGATGAAAGATGAAAATAACGAACAGTGATCAATCTCATAACTCCCATAAGGAATATAAGATACAGAGTTGGGCAAACACGGACCCCTGGATATACTGGATAAGGTACCTAGTTTTCAATTTCAAAATAATGTTGTACATATCCTCCACTTTTAATCCATATCAAATTTCTCTGGTGTAGCATACCTCCTTAAGTACACATGTAATTGCATGATTGATTTATTGTATATTGTTTAACGTCTCTCTCGAGAATATCTCACTCATATGGAGACGTTACCATTGCCGGTGAAGGGCTGCAAAATTTAGGCCTATGCTCGGTGCTTACGGCCTTTGAGCAAGGAGGGATCTTTATCGTGTCACACCTGCTGTGACACAGGACCTCGGTTTTTGCGGTCTCATCCGAAGGACCGCCCCATTTAGTTGTCTTCTACGACGAGCAAGGGAGTACTGAGGACCTATTCTAACCCGGATACCCACGGCATGAAAATAATTTGTAGGGTGCATGCATCTATAACCTCATGTTAGCTTTAAGTGAAAAAATCTTTCCAAAAAACTCACCTAAAGTCCAGACTTTCAATGAAAAGTTCAGCTAGCGTAAATATTGGAAACATATGCAATAGGAAAACATAATTATTCAATGACCGGATACGGTGTTACCGTAATACCTCCTGGTAATATATATAAATGTATATGCTCCAGTACTAGTTTGTAATTTGATAAATGCTTGGCAAATAGGAAATTTTCTGTAAATCTACAAACCACATCAATATTGAGATTTATGTGAATCAAATGCATGCAGTTTTGATAATAACATCTCTCTCTCTCTCTCTCTCTCTCTCTCTCTCTCTCTCTCTCTCTCTCTCTCTCTCTCTCTCTCTCCGAATGCATATATATCTTATTATTTATGCATGGGAAATATAATGCGGGATTTGTTTTTTTTTAAAAATCACCTACAAGATTCTTTCCGTCTATGTGCGAGATTTTCAATCGCCAATGTTTCTATATCAAAGAATTCTAACATATTTCATTTCAAATAAAACCCATCCTTATTTTCCAAAGACATGCCATTTAGGTCAATAATAGGATCCAATGTTATAAGAACAGAGTCAGTTTTTCTTTGTCTGGAGTATCAACAAAGTGGACTAACTTTGACATGATGAAACAAAATCCTTTTCGCAAACATCATTGATATTCATAAGTACGAATTGACTGACATAAATCATCAATAATTGGCGAAACAAGCGAACTTATCGCATGTGTGGTTAGTGACTAGAGGAACAAGCAAACTATTTCGATTTGTGCAGTCTACTGACTACAGAAACAAATTAACTAACCGGCTGTGTGTTGTATAGTGACAAAAGAACAAATTAACTAACCGGCTGTGTGTTGTATAGTGACTATAGAACAAATTAACTAACCGGCTGTGTGTTGTATAGTGACTACAGAAACAAGAGAACTAACCGGCTGTGTTATACAGTGACTACAGAAACAAGAGAACTAACCGGCTGTGTGTTGTATAGTGACTATAGAAACAAGAGAACTAACCGGCTGTGTTTGATACAGTGTAAAGAAACAAGAGAACTAACCGGCTGTGTTTGATACAATGACTACAGAAACAAATTAACTAACCGGCTGTGTTATACAGTGACTACAGAAACAAATTAACTAACCGGCTGTGTGTTATACAGTGACTACAGAAACAAGAGAACTAACCGGCTGTGTGTTGTATAGTGACTATAGAAACAAGAGAACTAACCGGCTGTGTTTGATACAGTGTAAAGAAACAAGAGAACTAACCGGCTGTGTTTGATACAATGACTACAGAAACAAGAGAACTAACCGGCTGTGTTTGATACAATGACTACAGAAACAAGAGAACTACCCGACTGTGTGTTATACAGTGACTACAGAAACAAGAGAACTAACCGGCTGTGTGTGATATAGTGACTACAGAAACAAATTAACTAACCGGCTGTGTGTTGTATAGTGACTACAGAAACCAGAGGACTAACCGGTTGTGTGTTGTATAGTGACTACAGAAACAAATTAACTAACCGGCTGTGTGTTGTATAGTGACTACAGAAACAAGAGAACTAACCGGCTGTGTTATACAGTGACTACAGAAACAAATTAACTAACCGGCTGTGTGTTGTATAGTGACTACAGAAATAAGAGAACTAACCGGCTGTGTGTGATACAGTGTAAAGAAACAAGAGAACTAACCGGCTGTGTGTTGTATAGTGACTACAGAAACAAATTAACTAACCGGCTGTGTTATACAGTGACTACAGAAACAAATTAACTAACCGGCTGTGTGTGATACAGTGACTACAGAAACAAGAGAACTAACCGGCTGTGTGTTGTATAGTGACTACAGAAACAAGAGAACTAACCGGCTGTGTGTTGTATAGTGACTACAGAAACAAATTAACTAACCGGCTGTGTGTTGTATAGTGACTACAGAAACAAGAGAACTAACCGGCTGTGTTATACAGTGACTATAGAAACAAATTAACTAACCGGCTGTGTGTTGTATAGTGACTACAGAAACAAATTAACTAACCGGCTGTGTGTTGTATAGTGACTACAGAAACAAGAGAACTAACCGGCTGTGTGTGATACAGTGTAAAGAAACAAGAAAACTAACCGGCTGTGTGTTGTATAGTGACTACAGAAACAAATTAACTAACCGGCTGTGTTATACAGTGACTACAGAAACAAATTAACTAACCGGCTGTGTGTGATACAGTGACTACAGAAACAAGAGAACTAACCGGCTGTGTGTTGTATAGTGACTACAGAAACAAGAGAACTAACCGGCTGTGTTATACAGTGACTACAGAAACAAATTAACTAACCGGCTGTGTGTTGTATAGTGACTACAGAAACAAATTAACTAACCGGCTGTGTGTTGTATAGTGACTACAGAAACAAGAGAACTAACCGGCTGTGTTATACAGTGACTACAGAAACAAATTAACTAACCGGCTGTGTGTTGTATAGTGACTACAGAAACAAATTAACTAACCGGCTGTGTGTTGTATAGTGACTACAGAAGCAAGAGAACTAACCGGCTGTGTGTGATACAGTGTAAAGAAACAAGAGAACTAACCGGCTGTGTGTTGTATAATGACTACAGAAACAAATTAACTAACCGGCTGTGTGTGATACAGTGACTACAGAAACAAGAGAACTAACCGGCTGTGTGTTGTATAGTGACTATAGAACAAATTAACTAACCGGCTGTGTGTTGTATAGTGACTACAGAAACAAATTAACTAACCGGTTGTGTGTTGTATAGTGACTACAGAAACAAGAGAACTAACCGGCTGTGTTATACAGTGACTACAGAAACAAATTAACTAACCGGCTGTGTGTGATACAGTGACTACAGAAATAAGAGAACTAACCGGCTGTGTGTTGTATAGTGACTACAGAAACAAATTAACTAACCGGCTGTGTGTTGTATAGTGACTACAGAAACAAATTAACTAACCGGCTGTGTGTTGTATAGTGACTATAGAACAAATTAACTAACCGGCTGTGTGTTGTATAGTGACTACAGAAACAAATTAACTAACCGGCTGTGTTGTATAGTGACTACAGAAATAAGAGAACTAACCGGCTGTGTTATACAGTGACTACAGAAACAAATTAACTAACCGGCTGTGTGTTGTATAGTGACTACAGAAACAAGAGAACTAACCGGCTGTGTTATACAGTGACTACAGAAACAAATTAACTAACCGGCTGTGTGTTGTATAGTGACTACAGAAACAAGAGAACTAACCGGCTGTGTTATACAGTGACTACAGAAACAAATTAACTAACCGGCTGTGTGTTGTATAGTGACTATAGAACAAATTAACTAACCGGCTTTGTGTTGTATAGTGACTACAGAAATAAGAGAACTAACCGGCTGTGTGTTGTATAGTGACTACAGAAATAAATTAACTAACCGGCTGTGTTATACAGTGACTACAGAAACAAATTAACTAACCGACTGTGTGTTGTATAGTGACTACAGAAACAAATTAACTAACCGGCTGTGTGTTGTATAGTGACTACAGAAATAAGAGAACTAACCGGCTGTGTGTTGTATAGTGACTACAGAAACAAATTAACTAACCGGCTGTGTTATACAGTGACTACAGAAACAAATTAACTAACCGGCTGTGTGTTGTATAGTGACTACAGAAACAAATTAACTAACCGGCTGTGTGTTGTATAGTGACTACAGAAACAAATTAACTAACCGGCTGTGTGTTGTATAGTGACTACAAAAACGAGAACTAACCGGCTGTGTGTGATACAGTGACTAAAAATATATAGTGACTACAGAAATAAGAGACCTATCCTGATATGTACGTTATGGTGATTACAATCTAGACAAAAAAGGCAAACCACAAAGTCAATACACCACAGCGTGCGCTTTACTGTTGCAGAAGGACTTCTTAATATCACGGTTAGCGATGCAGGTGATGGAAAGGACCATTTATTATACATCATAGGTAAGTTATGGGAGATTAATGAAGTCGCTGATAGAGTAGACGTAAATAATTATCATTATAGGCAGGTATACCTGGGATCAATACCTGATTAAGCCACGGGCAGCTGTATTGTCAGATCTTGTGATCCCCAGAAATATCTACAGCCACACATGGTCTGCAGTCAGTCCGTTCACACTAAATACTGATGTCGGAATCACACAGAGAGGAATGGGCGATATAAAGGTAGTATTCATTATTGTAGTCAGGTTCTTTCTTCTTCTTCGAATGTGATCCAACTGTGTGCTTTAAAGTTATAAATATTTATTGTAGAAATGTTTAATCTAGAAATGAAAATCATTTTAACTACGAATTATAATTTCTAAACATACAAGGCGTTGATTTTATTAATTAAATGAAACCAATTTTAAAATTAAAGGAAACCAAACGTACATTGTAGTGTCAGATTATTGCTTGCATATTTCTCTATCAGCATGGTTGTGTTTGACTGAGATGAACGCTATTGTATAATGTATCATGCATGATGTATAATGTATAATGAATACTTAGAACATCCATGTATGAAGAAAACCCGTTACCACTCATTGATATTTTACATTCATTAATGTTTTAATATGGTCCACCAAAAAGTTTCAATATTGCACTTTAAATAATAGAATGTAACGGAAGGCTTGAAATAAAACGTTTGTGTATATAAATGTTTAATGATATGATCGCTAATTTGTTATCTAGTAGAAGTATTGCATCACATTTTGATGAAATTTCTATTTATCTTAAACCTATCAATCGATATCTGTTTGATAAGGTTTGATTGTCCGTTACGCGTGATTGGATGTGCTTTTAGAAACTCGCGACCTCATTTCCTCTGCAGCTCGTTAGACTCTTGGAGACCGCAACAAATGCCCGTAATTAGCGGTTGTACGTCAAGAATGCAGTAAATTCATCGCGTGGAAAGATGTGCTCTATCACAAGAAAATATATTTTCTGAGCATATTTTTCTATAAATCAGTCCATATGCCTTGCGACACATCACGGTAGGAAATATTTAACAAACTGTTCACGTTTGATATTGAAATATTGGTGATTGATAGCCTCTTAAGTGTGGGTTTTTGTGAAAGTTTGTCATATGTGAAACAATAGAATATGTACAAGTTTTCAAATTAAATTTGTTTGTGAAGTAGTAATTAAATAGAAAAAAGTTGTAAACGTGTGTGTGATGTTGGCCCAACCCATTCATTATCAGGGTTTGATAATGTTGATAGTCGCAAGAGATCCTTTTAAACATTGAGAAAAAAAACCTGTCATTGATTTTCATACACGTACAGCGGTTTTGATCGTTGAGATTGACCCTTGTGATAATGATAAATTGATGTCTTAGAAAGTATTCTGTCTTATTGATCTCTAGAAAAAAAAAGAATCTCCAGCATTGCTTTAAGGGTGTTTGTAATTTCTTCCACTGTTATTTATGGAACAATTTGTAAAATGTTATATTGAGATAAAATTGATAGAGATCAGAAAGACACTCTAATTCGGACTATCAGCGCACAGGGCAATTGGAGAAAAAGGGATATTGATCCCGACTGTAAAACAAGATTGATTGCATAATGGGAACCATTTAAGCATGTAGGATGATGTAGTCTCCTCGTCTCCTTATAAATGGGGACCGATGCCTTGCACTGTCTGCGGAATTAGTCAAATATATTGTTAGATGTATCCAGTGTACACTCATTGTACAACGTCTTGGACAAAAAATTTACTCATCTGTTTAACGGAAATAAACATCACTGAACAGGAAGTATGATATCTTCGTTGACAAAAACAGAATTTGGAGGGGGAAAATGGAAAATTTGCTTGTTAATCAACAGCTGCTAAATGTTCAGAAAATTCAGATCGATAGTTTAAAGGAACTGAAGTATTTATAGTGATAAATATGGTCAAAGTTTGATAGCAAAATAAACGCAGACATATTTAATTCGATAGATGGAACAGGTTTGGTGGTATTTAGATCGGAGAGGGGGTCTAACATTTCTAATAGTACTGGAATAGTGTTCCCTAGGTTTTAGTATACCAGAAACGTGGACAACATCAAAAAACAAAACTTCTAACAAACACACCCTTGGCAACATATAAATCTCTCATCTCCAGCCGGTCCCTTCTATTTCCATTTCCAAAGAAAATATCAAACGTATATATTTCGCTGACTTTGATTTCCTTCATTAAGTCTTGTTGCTGATGATGATTCCTTTTTTTTTTGTGCGTGGTGGTCAAACACCGGTTTAAATGAAAGATGTTTGCTCTCATTTTACACGAATCCCCATGGAAATGGTTTGACTGATTATCTGTTATGCTAGTACCTTTATGATATGAATATTTCGAAATAATATTTTCAGATTATGATACTTGTCTTGGATCAAATGACTAGTCCAAATGAAAAACAAAATAATTACTATCTTATATCCTTGTATGCGATGAGTGTCATTATGTGTGATGGATTGTCTAAGATAATGCAAAGTTTTAAAAATTCGCATGGTAATAATTGGTACATATTCAAATATTTTGAAATTAACTAAAAATCATCAACAAACAGAAATTATAAAACAGCAATACTGACGATATTCATCATATCCGAATATACATACACGTACACACACACACACACACACACACATATATATATATATATATATATATATATATATATATATATATATATATATATATATAATATATAATATATATATACATGTATATGTATATATATATCCATTTCTGCCCCTCCCATGGTTGAACGCACGACCTGCGAAACCAAACCTCCTAGCAGTGTGTGACCAGATTGCGAAACCGCTCAACCATCTCTCTCTCTCTCTCTCTCTCTCTCTCTCTCTCTCTCTCTCTCTCCTCCAACAACAACACCCGATACCTAGAAGTGTCGGACACATATAGTGGAAATTATATGTATCGTCGACTGCCCTATTTCGGTGACTGACCAGAATCGGTGACCTTTTGTTTACGTGTGCGCGTTGTCGTTTCCGGATGTAGATTGCGTCATCAATTTCGCTGTAGTGTTTGCAAACATATATAGAGTACATCTTCAATTTTCCCGCGAAAATGAACTACTAGAAGGAGAGTATGTAAAAAAAAAAAAAAAAAAAAAAATCAACACGAGCACCCCAAAATAAGCCCAATTATAATTTCAAGTAAACCTTCAAATTAATATAAAGTGTACAAAAAGTCTAGAATTCTACACTATGTTATTTTATTCATTGACGTTTAGTTGCACATTCCTCCTGTATATACGTTTTAACAGTTACAAACTTTTGGCAAACCTATATAACAATGGTCACCGAAATAGGTGACAACACCGTTTTAGGACCACAAAGTGACAGGTTTTTTGTTATGAAAATATATTCAATTAACGTACCAATGAATTTGGAATTTTTGGATGAAAGTAAAGGAATTTAATTACTTTAAAGCTAAGTGTATTGTTTATTTACTTAATCCAAGTGATTAATGAGAAAATCGCGGTTTATCACTAAGGTCACCGAAACTGGTCAGTCGACGATATACATGTTAACACGATCATCATTGATATGCTTTGTGAATGTGTTATTTGTACCTTATGTACCATTGGATTGATCTGGGCCAATAAATGTATGGGAATTGAATTCGCTGATGAATATTGCGTGAACCTTGTTTCTGTAAAGACCACTATACATCCGGGTATACATCCACTTCTTACCAATTACATATCAAAAACACAATTGTAATTAAAAGATTTATATAGCGCCCTATCAACAGTAGTTCTCTAAAGCGTTTTACAAATGTGAGAGGAAAGATAATGTAAAATCGATGTGCACATACATGTGAATAAAATATTCATTGTGTCAGGATTAAAATGCATAATTATTATTATCAATATATAGCGCCTAATGTAATGATATAATTACCCTAATAACAATAAAACAATTTAAAACAAGCCTTAGGAATAATTGAATACATAGAAAGGACATAAGTATAATAATAAACTACAGTTCAAATAGCAACTGAAAGTTTTTTGTTTGTTTGTTTTTTCTTGTAAAAAAATGTAACAGCACTTTAAGGGCTGTAATGCAAGAGCACTAAGTGTGTAAAAAAAAATCACAAATTAAAAGCTGATCTAAAAAGAAGCGTTTTGAGGTCCGCTTTAAAACTAGACAGTGAAGTACATTGCCTGAGTTTAAAAGGCAGATAGTTTCAGATACTCGATGTGTCCTTATCCAAACGTCGATCTCCATATGTTTTCGTACGTGTCCGAGGTACCTGGAGAAGATGCAGAGATTCAGATCTTAGTGATCGTGTGGGATTGTAAACTGTAAGGATATCCTTTACGTAAACTGGAGATAGTTTGTTGAGAGATTTGAAGAAGGATCTTATATTGAATCCTGTATTCAACTGGGAGCCAGTGAAGATCTATTAGAACAGGAGTAATATGGTCGGATTTTTTTAGCGTGTCATTAATCTTGCAGCTGTGTTTTGTGCCCTCTGAAGTTTGCTGGTGTGTTGATGGCACCATCTAGGAAAGTCAATTGATTTTAAAAGATTTTTGTTTTCGCAGACGAGAAGGGGTTCAATGTTTTCAATCAGAATTTAAAGTCTGCAGTGCAGAGTCATTGAACACCAACAATTTATCTCCGCGAACTACGATCAGGTACTACATTGTACTTCCCAAAGATGCAGCTGCAATATCAACAACCCACGGACTTGTTCACACCTCGACCTCAGCTATCGTGACTAGTGAATTTGGCAGAAACGACGTCTTCGCACGGCATGTCATTAACAATAGGAAACTAAATCGATCAACTTCCATCTTTGTCCAAAAACTTGTGATAAATATACTATGACAGAGCTTTTTTTTCTATGAAATATTTACGACTTCTTTCCAGGAATCTAAGTAGCAAGGCATGTTCTTTGCCATTAATGAGATCTAGATTTGTTCAAAAAGCCGCCCAGAATTAATTGCTGAATCTTATCCTCTTTCTCCAGAATAGATCTTGGAATTAAACTGTACAACAGCAAAGAATAATTCGACGGTAGATGCGAGCGTCATAACCCTGTAACATGTAATAAGGGTGTGGTTCTTTCTCGAAAGTATGTGTATTTTCAGACATTTAATCTTCTAAATTATGAAGTTTAGCATAGTGACATGCGTGCCATTTAAAAAGGATTTTTTTTTGGTCAAGAAGAGAACATGATCAACTGACAATATACTGAACTTCGGCAGTTATGCCCCTTTCAAAGATGACGTGATGTTGTTTCAAGAAATAACCGGTATAGCAGGTATATTGAATTAAAAGTATATCAGGGCGATAGACGCGTCTCAGACATCGGTTTTGGATTTGATCAAGTCCATACTAAATGATAATCGAAGGCAAACTTACACACTCCACCTCTCTCACATAACCCCCATGGTATCAATTTCGCTGCAAGACACATAAATTTCCGGAGGTTGCCGAAATGCGTCAATTGCCTTAACTGTGTTAGGGATCTAAATATGTCTGTAGTGGGACTATTCCTTGGGGTTAATTAATCGGGGCCTCAAACGTATCTACACTGCAGTCATAAATGTAGAAATGACGTGTTTCTGACTATGTATGGATTAAGTTGCTCCGCGGGGGACGTCGAACACACGTACAACTCGTAAAAAATGTTTCTGCATGTGATCTTCAAATTCCTCGATAGTCTTTGGCTGGGGAGCTATAGATTTTTTGATAAGGATTAATAACCCAGTCTGCAATATACTAAAACCTAATAATGGGGATTTATACATGTCAGAATAAGGTGAATATAACCTACATGTACACTCGCGATCTTTGTTCTCCAAGAAAAGCAGATCTACTTTGACACATGACTGTTTGATTAATGTTTGCCTGTGCGCCCTTTAATCAACTTATCTTAGCTCTAAGAGTGTGACAATGTCGAAGTAATTCTATAAGTTTTGAATAAACACCCACTTGATATCTAAACAGTACTATGAAGTTACATAAATATATACATGTGTGTATACATGGGGTGCATTTCATATACAATTCATGATCCGTTAGTAATTCATGGATCATTGCCCATATTTAATGTATTTTCATATAATCAAAGGACAGTCATTAAGATTTGAAACATTACTAAAGCTTACGGTAGAAAACTTTGAATACGCGGCGAATTCCTATAAATGACACATTGATATGTATTGGTATTAATTTACACTAATTAAGGGGTTTTGCTAATTATTTTTGCCCACTATAGATTATAATTATATCGTTAAGTTAGAATACAATATGTCGTTATTTATTCGTTTGTGATGTATTCTCTGGAAGCGATCGCATTTTACTTTTTTTCAGCGGCAACAAACGTGTGGCGCACAGTGACGTAATACGTGGTATGCAAGGTACAATGACGCATTGCATGACCTGCAAAGCACAGTGGCGTAAAGCGTAGTCTGCAAAGCACAGTAACGCTATATGTGGTCTGCCAAACACAGTGACGCAATGCGTGGTCTGTAAAGCACAGTTACATAATGCGTCGTATGCAAAACACAGCGATGTAATGCGTGGTCTGTAAAGCACAGTTACACAATGCGTCGTATGCAAAGCACAGTGATGTAATGCGTGGTCTTCAAAGTACATTGACGCAATTAATGTACATGTATGACCAGCAGTGGCAGTATGCATGACTTTCAGCTGTCTGAAATAAATCTATATAAACCTATTTGTGGTAACAGAGGAGATTTGTGCCGCGTATTCTAAAATAGCTCGCCAACGCCACATATACCCTCTGAGCTTTTCTGGACGTTTGTTTAGCATCTGCCTTTCGTTCACTGTTCGTATTTGCATTAGTTGATATACCAGTTGTGGTAGCTCAGCGGTAGAGCGTTCGCTATATATATGTAATCGGGAGGTCGTGAGTTCGAGTATGCTCTTACCGTAGCCGCGTCGTATATAAGTAGTGATTGCTCCTTCGCCAAACGCTCGGCATTTAGAAGTGAGAATCACGGGTCTTTCGGATATGACCTTAAAAACGGATGCCCCGTGTCGCGGCAGACGTTGGGACGTTAAAAACCTTCACTGCGACGGTCAGAAGCACTAAATATGTCTAAAAAATTTGTCATTTAACTACAGTTGGCGATGTTTCTGAGTTTCGATAAAACATGAAACAGAAACAGTATGTCTATAAACTATATTTTGCACCATTTTAAATCATGGTAGACAGTATACAGCTTTCATATGACCCCTGAAATATCAACTTGTTTGTAAGTAGCCTGCCTCGATTTAAAAACTGACCATACGCAGAACAAGCTCTTGTGTATCGAATCAATTGAGAGATATAAACTCCATATCTAGGTGATAATGGAATATTGCTACATAAATATGGGAAGTTGACGATGGAGAAGCTGAAATTATCCCGTTTGTCATAAAGTTGAGTTGTTAGTTTGCCGTTAATATCTACTTTCAATAAAATATTTAGGTATGAGGCAGAAGTGGACGACTCTGTGGTGTCTTTTATTTCGAGTTCTATGTTATCATTGCATTATACTGATAGGTGCATGAATGGAGTCGTATTTTGGTTAACATCTTGCGCTCACTCTAAAAAGAAACAAAACTAAACTAAATAGATAAGCAAAAAAAAAAAAAAAAAAACAGCAAACAAGAGGTACTGTGAGCAATGCTCACTAAGAATACCCCCCGCTTACCCCAATCTCCCAAAGGGTGTTGGTAATAGGTATAAACTACCTCTTTTCTGAGTGTAAAAAACAAATGGCATGACAAACCGAACCATATTGCTACTTCGATGTCCAGTGCGCGTGACCTTTGACCTTTTGACCCCAAAATCGATAGGGAACATCTTCATCCCATGGGTAGTCCATATGTATGATATGGTGACTGTAGGTGGAAAGGATAACGCTTTAGAGCCCGGAAACCATATTGCTACTTCGATGTCCAGTGTGCTTGACCTTTGACCCCAAAATCGATAGGGAACATCTTCATCCCATGGGTAGTCCATATGTATGATATGGTGACGGTAGGTGGAAAGGATAATGCTTTAGAGCCCGGAAACCATATTGCTACTTCGATGTCCAGTGCGCTTGACCTTTGACCTTTTGACCCCAAAATCGATAGGGAACATCTTCATCCCATGGGTAGTCCATATGTATGATATGGTGACTGTAGGTGGAAAGGATAACGCTTTAGAGCCCGGAAACCATATTGCTACTTCGATGTCCAGTGTGCTTGACCTTTGACCTTTTGACCCCAAAATCGATAGGGAACATCTTCATCCCATGGGTAGTCCATATGTATGATATGGTGACTGTAGGTGGAAAGGATAACGCTTTAGAGCCCGGAAACCATATTGCTACTTCGATGTCCAGTGTGCTTGACCTTTGACCTTTTGACCCCAAAATCGATAGGGAACATCTTCATCCCATGGGTAGTCCATATGTATGATATGGTGACGGTAGGTGGAAAGGATAATGCTTTAGAGTCCGGAAACCATTGCGTCTACAGACGGACGGACGGACGGACGGACGGACAGACAGACAGACGGACAACCCGATTCCAGTATACCCCCCCCCCCCCACAACTTGTTGCGGGGGGTATAAAAACAAACAAAAAACAACAAAAACAAAAAACCCCACACAAAATAGCCCTACGAAAGCAGCTACATATACCATCTGACAAAGTTGGTATACTAATTGATAATGCTTTAATTTAAATGTTGACCAGAATTAAACTTAGGGTATTTTTCAAAGGAAACCACAAATAAAGCAACACTAGTACTAGCACATCTCCCGGATGTAAATGCAATTTAAACCTAACATTCACAATTAATTTGTTTGTTGTCTAACCCTAACAAAGATCGTGTGTTTATAACCTTGAATATAACGTGAATGGAACATGTTTGAATATTTGTTACTAAATATTTGTAATCAGATGTTTATATTAGTATTTCAAATATGTTGTGTAGAGGGAACATTTATTTCTCGCTGTGAAGTTAACATGTTAGACAAACTGGGCAGTAGACGAACAGGCTCTCGACCACTGGGGCGCGTTTCCTCTCTTTTATACTTCCTGAACAAAATCACATGTGATTTATAATTTTGTGTTATTTTTCTCCCATTTTTAAAAAAGATTTAAAGTCATTTTACACTCTTGTTAACTGTTACCATACTCTAATAATAATCGACACGGGGAACAAATTCACCTAAAACTAAAAATACGTAACAACCTGATCAGAATAACCCCTCAGATACCGGGACAACAGTTATGCGACCGAAACTGTAGATTAATTTAGATAAATTTTTATTCGTTACTGAATGGGATAAACCTAAGTTAGCCCTCTCCTTGAAAGTGCAGATTCATAATATTTCTAACCAATTTTATTTTATTTTTCTGATAATTCATGTAGGAGCCAGAGATCAAATTTTCAAAATCTGAGCTCTGTCTTTTAATGTGCGTTTTAGTATTTGGCACGCCACTGTCAGTCTTTCTTATCTCCCTTGACTTCAATTTGATTGACCAATGGCGTGGCACATTACAATACACTTTATTTCAAAAACAGCCTCGGAGTTTGGAAACTCTTCGGAGGATGGCGTTTCAGTGGAGTTTTTACTCTTATTTTAAAAAGTGTCATTATGGCATAGTCATATCAAATCGAGAATATAAAGAAATTGACTTTGCATGTTGATATTTTGTATGATGATACAAACGCTGTGTTTCTGACGTATCTTGTTAACTTATCGGTAAAGTATTCCGCCGACTGTGATCGCATTGGTGCTTCTATTTATGATAAAGCGACGTCTTGTAACACTGAAGAACAACTCTTGGCATCCAAACATATATTTGCTTTTAAATCACTCAGGACGACCCCAGTACCACAATCAATTTTATAACACTGACTCTGCGTTTACAGAACAAGCCGCTATCCCATTATATATCAAGAAAATCAACAATCGTCTGTCGCTTAATACAAACATGGCTATAACTCTAGATCATTATTGAAGGAACTTTTCAAACCCTTTTGGATTTCACAAATATCCAGACTAATCACTCAGTGAAAGTGCCTTTTCCGTGTTCTATATTGTATTAGATACACCCGAGATTTATGAAAGATGAGGAGTACAAATTAGCTTAATGCTTTGGAAATCCAATCGAAAGTGCATGGTCAGATGACAGATGATGATAGGCAGTCATACAGATGGGGTAACGCAAAAGGCGTCAGATCATTGTAGACCAATGCGGCATATATTTTATTTTAACATCGTTAGTATTTCATTATTGTGTAGGTGCCCGGTTAACTTTATTTTATTGTTTTAGATTTGTGGAACGAAAGGAAAACCAAAAGTCGACAATAAAAGTGCAGACTGCAACCGATAGATGGGAAGCATCAATATTTAATTCTCAACGGACACAAATTATTCCACTTATAGTTGGCCAGTGTCTAGTCGTCATTTGTAACAAAATGAGTGACATTGCCTTTGAATGTGACAACAGAAAATCTCGTCAAGCTCACGCCATGTGATATGACTTCAGCATAAACCCATACATGTTTGGTTCAAGAATATTGGCCTCGGAACTGAAGTTTAATAATAATCCCACCAATGTCCTCGCGGGAAGTAGATATGGATGTAGTGGTGGCCAAAATCATCTCACTCATCATATCCACTGGAGTATCTGTTCTATTTGGGCTGTTTCCGTGTAAATTGTTCCAATATTTTGCTAAAGACATCACTCGACTTCAAAAGCCTGTGGATTATCTGATAGCATCCATGAAGTGCTTCTCCGGGGGTATATTTCTAGGAACATGTTTTCTACATTTGATTCCAGAAACTCGCAGTAAGATTGAGGCGGTTATGACGCAGTCTCGGTCGTATTCACAATACCCCGTAGCCGAACTGCTGACAGTTGTCGGTTTCTTTGGAGTCTTGTTCATGGAGCACGCCATTAGATCTTTATATAAAAAGCTTCAACGACTCACGGATAGAGAACGAGACTATGATGATAGGAACATGTTTACATTTAGTAGTTGTAGGTTCGGAGGAAGTGAAAGTGACCTTGATGAGCACAGTATGAACTCCATTAGTATGCACGACACTCTACAGGCCGAACATAACACGTTCATCAAATCGGCCGACCAAGAGGAAACGAAAGAAACCCTTGAATCTGACATTGAACCTGCCCCACTGCAAGATTTACCTGTCAAAACAGTGGTATCGGAACTCAGCAGGGGAGACGATTCTGGAAAAGGACAAATGAGAACAGCTATTTTTATTACGGCCTTGTCATTCCATGGTGTGTTCGAAGGTATGGCTCTCGGACTTCAGAGTATGGAAAGTAATGTGTGGGTTTTGTGTTTCGCCATTACAATACATCGTGGGATTTTAGCGTTTGGAATGGGGTTAGATCATATGAGAAACGAAGTCAAACATCGCACAATGATTTTTAGTGTATCCTCGTTTTCTCTCCTAGCTGCGGTGGGAATTATAATCGGGATCGCCATTTCAACAGGTGCCCAGCTGTACGAAGACGTATTACTTCCGGACGCCATTTTACAGAGCCTTGCAACTGGGACTTTATTCTATATCATCTTTTTTGACATTCTTTACAAGGAACTCAATGGAAACAAAGAGGTTAAAAAGTTGTCGTGTGTATTCGTAGGTTTTTCTATCATGGCCATAATATTTGCAGTTACACGAAGGTAACACTTCTTAATTATAATTGGTAATTCAAATTTCTCCTACTTAATTTTGTTTTCTTATTCGTGAAGTCACTGGATCAGAGTGTTATATTTTGCTAACTTTGTAATGTTAATATGTATTTTTGTTGCTTAATGGTACATCAAATAAGTATGAAAAACAAATTAAAAATAAATAAATCGATCTTTATTTTCTAGTTTTTCTGTAAAAAAAAAAACCAAAAAAAACCCCCAAAAAACCAAGCCACTTAAATTCAATGTGGAATGAAAATTCTGCAGTAACTGCATTGTGAGGCATATTCTATTTAATTGACCAGTAAAATAATTATTAAAGTGTACGACTCTGCATCATTTGGTAGAAGACGGTGGCTTAAATTTGGTCCTATTGTTGTTACATGAGTAGCATTTGAATACTCGATCGTACAGACCTGTAACTAAAAAGGCGTCATTTCTACCTTTGACCTCTACTAAAATAAACCTGCCTTTAACGAGTGTTAGTTTGGTTAATTGATTGTTTTGCTATTTTCCGCCTCACTCAACAATTTTTCACTTATCTGGTGGAAGAGAGAACCCAGATACAATGTACCTGGGAAGAGACCACCGACCTTCCAAAAGTAGTGGTAGTTTGTAACAATATGGCGGTCTTGTAATGATAGTGCGCATGTGTCAGTTTTCAAACGATGGATGTGATTAGCTGGAGTGTTATACTAGGGAGTAAGAGAGAATATTGTAATATCTACCCTACTAACTGGAGTACCAAATGAAGTAGCCATAAGGAATCGTTCTCTCGGGTGTCGAACACTAGATGCTGAACCACAAGGTTAAGATAACCCATCATACATTTAGATTCAACACACATAAGTGTTGTTAATAAGATCAGTATGTATGATTTCATGTTGATTGAGTACTGATGTGTAGAGATGCTTAAGGAAAGAACTGACATTGTTGATAAAATAGGGGTTATGTTTACACACCATACATAAAGACGTTAACAAGTAAGGTTTAAGATGATTTCATGGGATTCTTTGTCCTAATATAATAATGCAGTAGTATAAGTAGGAACCTATTGGTCTTATACTGATCAAGGTCTTCTAATTCAGGGGCCTGATGCAAAACAACTTCCGACAAAGTCATAAGTCTTAAATTGTATTACAAACTTCTTAGCTTAAATCAATGAATGAAAGGCTTGATTTTTAGAACTATGGTTTTTTACTATTTTGTGTTGGGGTGAATGGTAAAAGTTGAAGATAACCAACAGTGATCAATCTCATAACTCCTATTAGCAATATAAAATAGATAGTTGGGCAAACACGGACTCCTGGACACATCAGAGGTGGCATCAGGTGCCTAGGAGGAGTATGCATCCCCTGTCACATTAGCCGTAAGCCCTATATATTGATCAGGTAAACGGAATTATCCGTTATCAAAATCAGTGTTCCAAGAACGGTCTTACAATCGGTATGAAACTCGCCATACATCATTTGACCCAATGATAGGTTGTATTGGCACACTAGATCGTTATAACGACCATGGAATTTGCGAAATGCTGACTTTAAACGAGATTGTTCAAACCCTTGTACCATCATCTTGTTTGCCAGTAGCTTGCCTCGATTTAAAAACTGACCATATGCAAAACAAGCTCTTGTATATCAATATAAACACCACATGCAGGTGATAATGTACTTAAAATAAACAGGAAATTTCCAAAATGTAAAGTTAATCGTAATTTCTTTTGTAAAATGTGCCCCAGTATCATAGATATGAATATGTTGCCTTACACTGACCAAGGCCCCCTTCTTCATTAGTATGGCTGTCAACCTATTGGTCTTACACTGACGAAGGTCCAGTGCATTACATTTACCAATGCTCACTTCCTTACAATGTCCACTGTATTACACTGATCAAGGCCCACTGTATTACACTGACCAAGGACCACTATATTACACTGACCAAGGCCCTCTGTGTTACACTGACCAAGGACCACTATATTACACTGACCAAGTCCCTCTGTGTTACACTGACCAAGGACCACTATATTACACTGACCAAGGACCACTATATTACACTGACCAAGGCCCACTGTATTACACTGACCAAGGACCACTATATTACACTGACCAAGGCCCTCTGTGTTACACTGACCAAGGCCTACTATATTACACTGACCAAGTCCCTCTGTGTTACACTGAACAAGGACCACTATATTACACTGACCAAGGACCACTATATTACACTGACCAAGGCCCACTGTATTACACTGACCAAGGACCACTATATTACACTGACCAAGGCCCTCTGTGTTACACTGACCAAGGCCTATTATATTACACTGACCAAGGCCCACTGTGGGTTTTTTTTTTCTCGAAATAGGGAGCAGTTTTCTAAGTAGGGGGCAGTTTTCTAAGTAAAGCTCGATAAATTTATTTAAAAAAAAAAATTATAACTAATTTCTGAATGCGGCAGTTTTTCCGGCAGAGTAAATCGACGACCGCATTAGAAATGTTAGGCGTATATACATATCACTTACCGTCATACATCCGACGCTAGATGTAGGTACCGGAATCTGCCGAAGTTTGCCGAATGCCATATAATGTACACGTCATACACATACAATGTACACCTCACACAAACATACAATGTAAACATCACACAATCATAAAATGTACACATCACACAAACATACAATGTACACATCACACAATCCTAATATGTAAACGTCACACAAACATAAAATGTAAACGTCACACAATCATAAAATGTACACGTCACACAAACATAAAATGTAAACGTCACACAATCATAAAATCACACAGTCTAACAGTGTACATGTCACACAGTGTACACGTCACATATCCATAGAGTGTACATCAAACTTCCACCAGAGTTCGTTTGCTCACAAACCAAACTCTTCCACTTAGGCATTATGGGATAGCAATTTCTTAGGCCGCGTATACTGTGACGTCACTGTAGAATGACGAAAAAACATAACGACAAACGTAAACAACTTTCAAAACAAGAACGTAAACATAAAGTTCATTATTTTACACAATAATTTGAACAGAGTCTCCCTACTTTTTAATGATCTTTTGATCATTTTATGTTTAAAATAAAATCCATACATTTATATTAATGCTCTTATAATAATATTAATATCTTCAAACTTTTAACTGCGAACTACTTCTTTAGTGTAATTTGTCTGCGTGATAATCGCGGACTCACAATATACAAATCTGTATATTGTGGTGCGTCACATAGGAGAGGTCTATTCGTAGGTGACGTAATGAGGCATCGACGGGGAGTTTGGAGTGTACATGTCACACAATCCTAAAATGTTTATAACACACAGTCTAACAGTGTTACGTCACAGTCTAACAGTGTACACGTCACAGTCTAACAGTGTACACGTCAGTATCCATAGAGTGTACATGTCAAACGGCCATTAACTGTTCACGTTACACAATCAATGTACAGACTGACAGATAAAACTTGATCAGAAAAACTCTTTTGCCAATTAGCTTTTGGCAACACGAGCTTCAACCATACAACATGAAACTGATTACTGCTTGTGGATTGTTTGTGGAACGCCATCTCCCACCTGTGGTAATTTTATACTCATTTGAAGTCTTCATAGAATATAAAGTTTTAGACAACTTCCTGGATTTTGTCTCAAAAGAAAAATATTAAGTGCGTGGAATAATATAGTTTAATAAGCGTTACATGTAAAGTATCCCTTAAATATGAGCCTTCCCTTGCGATGCATGTATTTGTTGCATGGATGACAGTTGGACATACACTTGCGTAAAAAGCGGCAACTGTGCTCATCAAAAGCAGAGATTTAGAACATAAAACAAGATCCGTTCAAAACCAGGCTCACGTTAAAGGGACATGGACACGATTTGAGCTGAAAATTTTCAAATTTTATTTTTAACTGAAGTATTTCTAATGGTCAACCAAAATTTGAATAGCAGTTGTTGAGTTACAAGCGAGATACAGCACCCACAATTCTTTGTAATGTAAACAAGGCTCGTGCCATGTTTTGTTTACATATAGATTGCTTAATAGAAAATGGCATGTTTAAACCAAAATGAGATGTGCCAAACACTAGAAACTATTTAATTGTGTTCAGAATTAATTTGTTATTTGAAAAATCTGCTATAAACGAAACTTTTGCTAGTATATTCAACATATGTAAACAAAACCATGGCACGAGCCTTGTTTACATAACAAAGAATTGTGAGCTCTCTATCTCCCAAGTACCTTGACAACTGACTCTCCAATTTTGTTGATCATTAGAAATATCTTAGTTAAGCATTCTAATAATTAAAAATGAAAAAATAAAATTTTAAAAAATCCAGCTCAAATCGTGCCCATGTCCCTTTAATGCTGATAACATGATGCAATTTCAATCAGATGTTACTTTTTTGTTTTCCTTGCAGATTTAGAAAAACGGAGCAACGAAATGTTTGGCCATGCCTAATCCTTTCCGTTGATTTTTGTCTTACATGTATAAATGACGTCACTTCCTAAAACCCATTGATCTTCAGACAATCTTTGTTTTGCATGTCAGCGAACTGTTCCCTGTCTTAGAAGATTAATAATTATTATAGGCACCAATCTTTTGCCCAGATTAGTTTTCCTTCCATTACAGGAGAAGAGATGCGTTGTCACTTTCAATTAAGTAATGTAAACCGAAGGGAATTGTCTTAAGACTTTTATCGCATTGCTATCGCCTGACAACAAATTGCACCGCAAATTATTCCGAGGGATTGTTGTCCGAAGACGATAGCGGATAGATGTACGAACTTATTACCAGAAAAAGTAATGACGACCGAAAAAACCATAAGAAGATATTCGGATAAATAAACCTTACACACTTTAAAGGCTGTACGTGTGAAACGGAGAATTCGGAAATCAGACGACGGGGTCTACGTCAATAAAGTGTTTTAAAAGCTAATGGCATTCATCATACAATGCAAAAAGTCTGCGAGGAGCTGAAACTTTATCCTTTCCAATCGCCATCAATAATCCTATTATGATCTTAGCCTAGGAAGACAAATTGCTTTTTTGTTTTCAGAGAAGACATTTATTTAAATCCGTGAAAAGAAAATTCTGAGCTGTTTTTTGTCATCCAATGTTGAATGCGGTCGTATGAAAATGACTGATTTCTTTATTAACCTCTGTAACATAAATATATTGATCCTTGAAAGTTTTAAGTCATACTAACAGAATGAATACATTGATTTCAACACATGGAATTCTATTCCTGTCAATACATACAAATTTAGGCATTTTCAATTACGTATTATTTAGGTAAAT
This sequence comes from Ostrea edulis, assembly GCF_947568905.1. Taxonomy (NCBI): domain Eukaryota; kingdom Metazoa; phylum Mollusca; class Bivalvia; order Ostreida; family Ostreidae; genus Ostrea; species Ostrea edulis. Next base: position 70,710,331 of record NC_079168.1, on the reverse strand, counting down.
TCTATAATTTTAAAGAAAAATTGATTACCAATTTTGCCCATGGACATGAAGTTTAGTGATCGCGAAGTATATGATTGTACTCATAGGAGAACATGGAGTTACTCTCCACGAAATTACACATCAACAAATTATTAGGTCACCTAGGTAATTTACCTGACCTATTGCTATTGGTCGGCGTCTGTCGTCGTCCATCGTGTGTTAATAATTGATCAGTTTTAACATCTTGATAATTATCTCTCCAATTCGTTTCAAATTTCGTATGTAGCATATACATATATATATATATACATACAAACACACACATACATACATACACACATATATATATATATATATATATGTATATACATGTATATATATATATATATATATATATATATATATATATATATATATATATATAGTTTGTAAATAATGAATTCGATATTTGATACAGTAAATACATCCAATAATAAAAGTCAAGAAACACAAAACTCGAATAACATTTCACTGTTAGCGCTTTCGGCTTTAATGCCTCTTCAGACAGTTATAAAATGAAATAATATTGCTAAGTAACGTCAACATATCACGACGTAAGTAATTGTCCTTTGTGACGTCATAATAAATTACACTGGTAGCGGTATAATACACACAATATTAGACAAAACTTGGAAATCAATTACAGAGTTCAGTTCAATGTAGTTTCAATTTTACACAGTTATTTTCTATTAAGTTTGGGATTAAACAATTAAACAAGTTACAAAGGAGGAATACTTTATAAAATTGGGTCACTGTGACCTTGACATTTGACCTATTTTCTCCAAAATCAATAGAGGACTTCCTTACCTGGTACATAACAATATCGTTAAGTATCATTTGATTCGGATTTAAACTTTCTGAGTTATCATCCGGAAACCAAATTTTTCTGAACTTTTCATTCTATTTGCGGTCACTGTGACCTTGACCTTTGACAATTTTTCTCCCAAATTATTAGGGGTCTTCCTTACCTGGTACCCAACAATATCTCAAAGTTTCATTTGATTAGATTGTAAACGTTTCGAGTTATCATCCGGAAACCAATTGTTGACGCCCGCCCGCCTGCATCACCAACCAATAGCCGAGTTCAACTTCGTTGCAACTCGGCTAAAAAGAAGTTCTTCCCTATGCATTGTATTACCAGGGGCGGAACCATAAAATAGTTAAAAAAATTTCGATCTAAGATTGTACCTTTAATTATATCCCAAAAATAGACCCTAAGATAGTAAAAATATCATCTTTGTTGACAATGTTCAACCAAAAGGGGATGCAACCCATACCCACTCGGATCACCTTGGCCGATTCCATATAACCTCGGATGTATGATGTTTTCCGCCCACTCGGATCACCTTGGTTGATTTCATATAACCTCGGATGTATGATGATTTCCGCCATAGTAGGTATACTAGTGACGTATAACAACATGTTTAACATCACTGATCAACTGGAAATACTGACAGCTCCCGCGAAATACAATACTTTCCATCATATAACACTCTCAATGTTTGTAACTGTTTATCTTTGAGAAATGTTTTTTCTCAAAATAGAGAGCAGTTTTCTAAGGCAAACTCGATAAATTCATTTTTAAAAAGTCATTTTTAATCACTACTTTTTAAAACCGGCAGTTTTTCCGGGAGAGTAAATAGACGGCCGCATTACAAATGTTAGGCGTCATACATCCTAGGTTAAATGTAGGGTACCGGAATCTTCCGAAGTTTACCGAATGCCCCACATACCTCCTCTCGATCCACCATTGATTAGAACGTACAGCCGACTGCATGGTTATCCTGGAAAAATATCTACCCAAAAGTTATCACGTGAAAACCTTGAAAGTTGTACAACTTCCATAATTAATGAATTTGAATTCTATGTTCCATTAAGAAACCTACAAAACAATATGATAACTGAAGGTATTCTCCCAACATCAACATCTAAAAGGTGCTCGATAAAATTGGACTTCCTTTATTAAGGACTTTCGCCGGAAGTCCCTGATTTCAAAATAACGTATAACTCCCTTTGAATGAAATGGAAATGCCTAGTATTTTAAGTCGCCTAGGTCAAGGGTTCTGACTCCAGAGGCGACTGCGTGAATAAAATTTCTACCTCTGACCGTCTAGAAAACAAAATATATCTGCGTAGTGATATTGAAAATAAAGTCCTCTACACAAAGTTTGAAAATCATGATTGATGGGTCAAGTGTTTAGGCTTCGGGGAAGATCATATAGTGGAAATATAATCTGTTAAAGTCGAGGAAGGGCGAGATTATATAGTAGAAATACAATCTGTTAAAAGTTTCTTTTCTCCTAGAGAACTGGGTACATGTATGTCGTGAAAATGAGTATTGGGGCTTTTATCGAAATTGCGAAATCCATAACACCGGTCTGAGTTAGTGGTTCCGACTCTTGTGTGGGGCTCTATACCTCATAAACTGATTTACATTTTTTAATTACTCGATCTTTATTCCTGACCCCACCTACCTCATCCTATTTATAATTTACACAAAGATTGCTTATTACCCCGAATCAAGGTCATTTGTCAAAGGACAAGGTAATTATTTTTCCTCAAATTTTCTTTTGATGTGTTTCCGAATCCTTTTCTAGATACTGTTATATTGTCTATGATATCTAGAAATAAAAAAATCAGTATATGCACCCAGGGGTGCATGAGCCGAGTTGCATGGGATACATTGTAAAGTCAGGAATGATGTGGCATATTTATAATTGTGAAGAACTATTTTCAGTTTTAAACTTTTCGAGTTACTGTCCAGAAACCATATTTGTCTGAAGTTTTCAATCTATATTCGGTCACTGTGACTTTGACCTTTGTTCTCCAAAATCAATAGGGGCCTTGCTTTGCTGGTATCCAACAATATATCCAAGTATCATTTGATTCGGATTTAAACTTTCTGAGTTATCATCTAGAAACCATATTTGTCTGAAATTTCATTCTATATTCGGTCACTGTGACCTTGACCATTGATATATTTTCTCCAAAATACCTGGTACATTTAACAATATCTGTAAGTATCATTTGATTCGGATTTAAACTTTCTGAGTTATCATCCGGAAACCAAATATTTCTGAAATTTTCATTCTAAATTCACTGTGACCTTGACCTTTGACCTATTTTCTCCAAAATCAATAGAGGTCTTCCTTACCTGGTACCCAACAATATATCAAAGTTTCATTTGATTCGGATTTAAACTTTTGGAGTTATCATCCGGAAACCAAATTTTTCTGAAATTTTCATTCTAAATTCACTGTGACCTTGACCTTTGACCTATTTTCTCCAAAATCAATAGGGGTCTTCCTTACCTGGTACCCAACAATATATCAAAGTTTCATTTGATTCGGATTTAAACTTTTGGAGTTATCATCCGGAAACCAAATTTTTCTGAAATTTTCATTCTATTTTCGGTCATTGTGACCATGACCTTTGTTCTCCAAAATCAATAGCGGTCTTCCTTACCTGGTACCCAACAATATATCAAAGTTTCATTTGATCAGATTGTAGACTTTTCGAGTTATCATCCGGAAACCAACTGTTGACGCCCGCCCGCCCGCATCACCAAACCAATTATAGCCGAGTTCAACTTCGTTGCAACTCGGCTAATAAAATATCATGGTTTACCATCAAAGTTTTAGTTAGTAATTCATACAAATGTTGCTTATAGCCAGAACATTGAGCATCCTTTTTCACTGTAAGGGTGGTGCATTCTCCGACTTTGAAACGCGTATCTATGGATTGCTTTGATTAGTTGGCTAATGAACGAATGTCCATTGCTCTTTGACAACAAACATACCAATTCCCAGCTGTTTCAAGTTAACTTTTTATTCCGACATCGATTGGATTTTCTGCGTTATTTTTAATACATTGATTGCCCCAGGGTGATTCCTGAGCCGACTAAACATGATATATTGTTTGCACAGCGAGGAACTAAAATGCGTAGTGAGTCCATTATGGCGGAGGTCATCCTCTTCATTTAACATCCAAGCTGTCTGTTAGAGGTATGCATCTTTTCTTTCAGAGAAAACGAATGAGATCGATACGTCACTCCAAACAATGCCTATTCTTCTGATCCCTAGTGATAAAACCCAATTGTGTAGCAAGGAATACGGAAATGTGCATTAAGTAATGTGATTACTCATCTTTTCGGTTATTGGCAACATTTCATTTCACTTAATGAGTTTTCTAAAGAAATCAAGCATTCAATTTATATAATAGACATGTAGTTAGTTCACTGTAAAAGAGTTTATATGTATACATGTATATATACATATATATATATATATATATATATATATATATATATATATATATACAAAACACTAAAATGACCAACAACACGAACAACCAGATTATTCGTGTCGTTGGTCATTTTAGTGCTTTGTATAATTTTTGTATTTGACCTTGTATATCCATGTTGTGGATCCGACACTTTGAGGTATCGGGTATTGTTGGAACTTTAGTGCTTATATATATATATATATATATATGATTTTTAATTGTAAATGTTCGCAGAAATACAAGATTATCTGAACTTAAGTTCGTCCCACTTCACTTTGTGGACGCAACTCGCTGACTGGATTTCATTCAAATTTTGTAGGATTGTTAGTCACCATATGTAGTTGATCGTATTGTGCCGTCATTTTGATTCGACAAATTTTACAGGAGTTATGGAACTTTGTTGAATTGTACATAGTAAATTATAGGAACACTTTGTGGACGCAACTCCTCTGAAACCGCTCAACGGATTTTGTTCAAATTTTGTAGGATTGTTAGTCACGATATGTAGTTTATATTGTGCTGTCATTTTGATTCGACAAATTTTACAGGAGTTATGGGACTTTTGTGCTTCCACTTTTTTGCGGCGGTGGGGAATATAGCTACGAGTTGCAATCTTGTTTAATATCCCTCTCGAGAATCTTTCACTCGTATGGAGAATCATGCTAAATCACTGCCAATGAAAGTCTACAAAATTTAGGCCTATGCTCGGCGCTTATGGCCTCTGAACAGGGAGAGATCTTTATCGTGCCACACCCGCTGTGACACGGGACCTCGGTTTTTGCGGTCTCATCCGAAGAACCGCCCCATTTAGTCGCCTCTTACGACAAGGAAGGGATACGGAGTACCTATTCTAACCTGGGTCCCCACGGGACTGTATTCATACGACCATTGTTTACAACTGCAATGCATTCATAGGGAGATGAATATCGTTACATACAATTTGTAGAGATATCAAAGGCAAAAACGATGCAACTGTAAATATAAATGGATAAAGTATCATTAGCTTGTGGCACTGAGAGTCTGTCGACACTACACGTGGATACGTCATCATTAAACGCTAACATAGAGCAGCTCTGGCTCCAAGGTCATAGATTGAAGGAAAAATTAGATCTATGATCCGATCTCGATTTAGATATGACGCTCATCAGATGTGAGGTCGCTAAAAATTAGTTTTACAACACGTTTGGAGTCACTGTCCTGGGGAAAACAGATCCCTGCTACCACTGAACCAGCTGATTAAAGGATCTAATCCTAATAAGATTGGTTGACCTAAGGATATTTTGCATCATGGTTGCCTGAATTTGGCAGAGTGGTTCTGGACAATAAATCGAAAATGTGAGACAGTTTACGTACGACAACAGCGATGAGAAAATTTGATTAGAAAATATAACTTGCGTCTTGAGCCTTTTAGTATAACAAAGATATATACCGACATAAATTGCATGTGGCATGCTTTTCCCAGTGGAATTTCCGAAATGCTTACAGGAAATGCATAGAATACTATTTATATATTGACTATCGAAATTTCAGTTCATTACAGGGAACGAATTTTATTATTACTCAAAAACGATAGTAGGTTTGGGCCAGACTTTTAAAGTTGTCGATTAACACATCTCACAAGAGACAGAAGTTGTTGCACGTCTCATGTTAATTTCAATGTAAAAACTTATGCGGTCTCTTCAGTGATGCTCAACCGAAATGTTTGAAATCCGAAATAACAATGACG